>NC_034188.2:85299537-85599537 GCF_002021735.2 Oncorhynchus kisutch | reverse complement strand
AGCCTGAGAGGCGTGTAGGAAGTGAAAACAAATATTCTCTTAACACCAGCCTGGGACACTTGTAGGAAGTGAAAACAAATATTCCGTAAACACTGGCCCGAGTGGGCTGGTAGGAAGTGAAACAGATGTTCTGTAAACACCAGCCTGGGTGTCTTGTAGGAAGTGAAAACAAATATTCTGTAAACACCGGCCTGAGAGGCTGGTAGGAAGTGAAAACAGATGTTCTGTAAACACCAGCCTGCGAGGCTTGAAGCAAGTGAAAATAAATATTCTGTAAACACCAGCCTGAGAGGCTTGTAGGAAGTGAAAACAAATATTCTGTAAACACCAGCCCGAGTGGCTGATAGGAAGTGAAAACAGATGTTCTGTAAACACCAGCCTGTGAGGCTTGTAGGAAGTGGAAACAAATATTCTGTAAGCACCAGCCTGAGAGGCGTGTAGGAAGTCAAAACAAATATTCTCTAAACACCAGCCTGAGAGGCTTGTGGGAAGTGAAAACAAATATTCTGTAAACACCAGCCTGCGAGGCTTGAAGCAAGTGAAAATAAATATTTGGTAAACACCAGCCTGGTAGCCTTGTAGGAAGTGAAAACAAATATTCTGTAAACACCATCCTGCGAGGCTTGAAGGAAGTGAAAACAAATATTCTGTAAACACCAGCCTGGGAGGCTGGTAGGAAGTGAAAACAGATGTTTTGTAAACACCAGTCTGAGAGCCTTGTAGGAAGTTAAGGCAAATGTTCTGTAAACACCAGTCTGAGAGACTTGTAGGAAGTGAAAACAAATATTCTGTAAACACCAGCCTGCGAGGCTTGAAGCAAGATAAAAAGAATATTCTGTAAACACCAGCCTGGTAGCCTTGTAGGAAGTGAAAACAAATATTCTGTAAACACAAGCCTGGGACACTTGTAGGAAGTGAAAACAAATATTCCGTAAACACTGGCCCAAGTGGGCTGGTAGGAAGTGAAACAGATGTTCTGTTAACTCCAGCCTGGGTGTCTTGTAGGAAGTGAAAACAAATATTCTGTAAACACCAGCCTGCGAGGCTTGAAGCAAGTGGAAACAAATGTTCTGTAAACACCAGCCTGGGAGCCTTGTAGGATGTGAAAACAAATATTCTGTAAACACCAGCCTGGGAGGCTTGTAGGATGTGAAAACAAATATTCTGTAAAACCAGCCTGGGAGGCTTGTAGGAAGTGAAAACAAATATTTCGTAAACACTGGCCCGAGTGGGCTGATAGGAAGTGAAACAGATGTTCTGTAAACACCAGCCTGGGTGTCTTGTAGGAAGTGAAAACAAATATTCTGTATACACCAGCCTGAGGCTTGTAGGAAGTGAAAACAAATATTCTGTAAACATCGGCCCGAGAGGCTAGTAGGAGGTGAAAACAGACGTTTTGTAAACACCAGTCTGAGAGACTAGTAGGAAGTCAAAAACAAACATTCTGTAAACACCAGCCTGAGAGGCTTGTAAGAAGTCAAAACAAATGTTATGTAAACACCAGCCCGAGAGGCTTGTAGGAAGTGAAAACAAATATTCTGTAAACACCAGCCTGGTAGCCTTGTAGGAAGTGAAAAGAAATTCTGTAAACACCAGCCTGAGAGGCTTGTAGGAAGTGAAAACAAATATTCTGCAAACACTGGCCCGAGAGGCTGATAGGAAGTGAAAATAGTTGTTCTGTAAACACCAGCCCGAGAGGCTTGTAGGAAGTGAAAACAAATGTTCTGTTAACACCAGCCTGAGAGGCTTGTAGGAAGTGAAAACAAATGTCCTGTTAACACCAGCCTGAGAGGCTTGTAGGAAGTGAAAACAAATATTCTGTAAACACCACCCTGAGAGGCTTGTAGGAAGTGAAAACAAATATTCTGTAAACACCAGCCTGCGAGGCTTGAAGCAAGTAAAAAAGAATATTCTGTAAACACCAGCCTGGTAGCCTTGTGGGAAGTGAAAACAAACATTCTGTAAACACCAGCCTGGGAGGCTTGTAGTAAGTGAAAACAAACATTCTGTAAACACCAGCCCGAGAGGCTTGAGGAAGTGAAAATAGATGTTCTGTAAACACCAGCCCGAGAGGCGGGTAGGAAGTGAAAACAAATATTCTGTTAACACCAGCCTGAGAGACTTGTAGGAAGTGGAAACAAATGTTCTGTTAACACCAGCCTGAGAGACTTGTAGGAAGTGGAAACAAATGTTCTGTAAACACCAGCCTGAGAGGCTTGTAGGAAGTGAAAACAAATATTCTGTAAACACCAGCCCGAGAGGCTTGTAGGAAGTGAAAACAAATGTCCTGTTAACACCAGCCTGAGAGGCTTGTAGGAAGTGAAAACAACAGTTCTATAAACACCAGCCTGAGAGGCTTGTAGGAAGTGAAAACAACAGTTCTATAAACACCAGCCCTATAGGCTTGTAGGAATGTGAAAACTTTTAGCTGCTACAGAATCCCACATTATCTAGTGACAGTTCTTTATGGAAATATAATCAATTCTGCATATATATATATATATATTTCAATCCCACCAGATATACGTTTACAGAAAATGTACCTGTTGTGGATAAAAAGCTGTGCTTGATGATGTAGTGCACATAAAAATCACTTTTGTGGTTAAGTTCCCACGTACTGAATAAAATACATAAGGTAAATGGTTTTCCATAGATTTCCATTTAAACTCTGACAACGGTTTTGTCACAAAAACTGTTGCGATGGACAGAAAACTTGCCCAATCTGGTTTTGGCCCATGCTCTCTAGTCCGCTGATAAAGTGTGATGAGATATGGATAAGAGCAAAAGCTCCGATCATGTCATCAGCTTTCAAATAATAGCCTACCCTCAATATTTAGCCTATTGGAGATCTGCATGATCACTATGCGCTAACCACCATGTGTTGTTCATCATAACTTACTTCATCTGCCTATAAACTTTTCATGCTATTCCGAGTCGTGGTGGTAGGCCTACAAGGTAACATATCATCGGTAACTACAGGTTCTTTGATCTGATGGTTATTATATCAATACTTGCGCATCAAGTGGTTTCCATCGACACCTCTCGTGTAATTAATTTGACTGACAAAAAACGAATCCCACCATGTCGAATGAACAAATTGTCTGTCGACATTTATGAAATGTCCTGTTTCTTTCAGCCCCGTCATTACTTTTTTAAATGCGTTAGTAAAGTAATCCGCATGAAATGTTTGGGTGGAAACCTGGTTAGTGTTCACAGAATGTCATCAGTACAATATAACAGGGAATAATCATTGTGTTGATCACTCTAAACTAAATTAAACAGGGATCTTACATTTCCCTATTAAATTATTATTTATTTTTTTACATTGTTTCTACTCAGTTATTGCAATTGCACTGGGTCCACTGAGACAAAACCGCTATTTGCCCTGTGACAGAGTTGGGGTTCTGAGAGATATTCATATATTATATGAAAGGTGATGCCTGGCAGAAAAAGAGAGCAAGAGCGAGGGGAGGGGGGGATGTTCTTTCAGACTGTTGTAACACTGTACATTTACTTTGGTAAAGTATATAGTATATATACAGCTGTATGCCACACACGTTAGCTCTGGAGAACAGGTAAACAAACAGCCCCCAACTTATTTTAAGGATGAGCTGTTTTTCTTTTTGACATTCAAAATCCTCCCTACCCTTTAATGAAAAGCATGTGGGTGGAGACGCCAACCATAAGATTTTCTCTCCCTGAGCTGCCACGGTTTCAGCTGAGGGCCACTAAGTGGGGAAAAAAACACTAACTGTAGCAGACTGGCGAAGAAAAACAATTACAGAGAGACTTCCCCGGAGAGAGACATGGAGGGTTGTTGTGAACTTAGAGAACCGGAAAATCACCTGTGTGCCTCTGCAACACCCCAGCCTTGCCTGGAGTGTTGTTTTAACAATCCGCGTTAGGCCAGATGTAACGAAGCATGACAAAGACTCGCTGAAGCGGTTAAACGTGGCGCTTAGGGATGGGCACCGGTGAGGACACCTTGCCCCAGACCTGCCAATTTACGGTAAACCCAGGGGTTACAGGAGGAACGGAGAAGCCGGGCGGGCAGGCGAGGGCAGGTAGGTGTTTGATACACAGGTGATGACATCAGGGCCGGGGGCGATGAAGCGAAGGTTCACCAGGTGTGGCGAGCAACCATAATCAGTCTCCAGGTCTGGCAGAGTGATGGGGGAAGTGATTAGGAGATGCATTAGAAGATGCAACAAGCTGGCAAGAGGCATTCAGAGAGGTAACTGTTGCTCTATTCAATGATCAACACACTCATTAGCTATGGGCTGGAGCAGACCTGTTTGAATTTATACAATAAACAATGTTCTATGTGCTATAGAAATGGAGAGATGAAGTAACATTTTCTGAAGACATTGAAATATGCATATCCTTACATGTTAAACATAAATAGAACAATAGTGTGAGGATGACAGTCAGGTGTGTAATGATAGATCACAATGACTGTGCTAGGCTGATGTACAGATGGACCTGTGTAACAGATAGGGTCTTTCTAGGAACCAGGTCATCAATATGGGCTGAGGATAGCCTGCTGTATGAGCACATATCTCAAAGTTAAGAATAAATCTACCATTGACATCACTCCACGATTTACTCACTAATTTTTCTAGTTAGGAATTGACCCTCTATATCTTAAAGGGCCAATATGCAGGTGACACAATAACAAAGTGCTTACACCATCACTGTTTTGGTAAACCGCTGAGGGACAGGCCTGGAGAAATGTAACCACTCTCAGATTAATACACAGAGAGATGGAGGCAAAGACTGACCATCCATGATAATAAATTGACAGTTTTAACCATGTTGTGAGACTACACAGTGTTTCTTTACATTTACATTGTTTACAAATATTGGAGTAAAACAAGTTTATATTTTTTTCTGATGAGGTAAGACTATATTCTTCAAGAATTAATTGGAATATATCATTATTTTATGACTCCAAAAATGGATGTAGAAATTACAGATTTCCCCTAACCTTTTACTGCCGTGGGCTAAATCAGAGTCACAACAGTCTACACCTCACACACATGGCTAAATCAGAGTCACAACAGTCTACACCTCACACACATGGCTAAATCAGAGTCACAACAGTCTACACCTCACACACATGGTTAAATCAGAGTCACAACAGTCTACACCTAACACACATGGCTAAATCAGAGTCACAACAGTCTACACCTCACACACATGGTTAAATCAGAGTCACAACAGTCTACACCTCACACACATGGCTAAATCAGGGTCACAACAGTCTACACCTCACACACATGGCTAAATCAGAGTCACAACAGTCTACACCTCACACACATGGTTAAATCAGAGTCACAACAGTCTACACCTCACACACATGGCTAAATCAGGGTCACAACAGTCTACACCTCACACACATGGCTAAATCAGGGTCACAACAGTCTACACCTCACACACATGGCTAAATCAGGGTCACAACAGTCTACACCTCACACACATGGTTATGGGCTTAAAGAAAATTAGACACCTGCACCATATCAGATATAGAGTTGAAATGTATTACATTTAGAGTTTGCATCCCAATATTACACTTTATCTACATCACAGAAGACTGAAATATAACACAACTGTTTGCAATAGAAACACCACGTTTCTGCAGTTTCTTTTTAATAATAATGTTTATTAATTATGCAATGATTAAAAATAGAAATAATACTCCACCCATGAGGCCACTAGAGGGCGATTTGGTCAGTTGACTGCAGGAAAGGGTTTTAATCATTTTAAATAATGTTGAGGATGTTAATTCACCACAGACAGTCCATCCAGAGTAGACTGGGAGAACATCACATTTTGGTGTAATAATCAAGTTAATAATAGTGATTAAAAAACCTGTATTTCCCACCCGATTACGAAACTACAACCCCTGCTAAATAACATGCCAGATAGTATAACCTGCAGTCAACGTCCTGATTGATAGAGAGGATGCTTCTGCATGTTGTCATTGACTAGTAGTGATCTATAGAGGCTGCTCTCAGTCAACACAGACAGTGGAGGGAGACAGAGTCCACGATAAGGCCCTCTATGCCTCTCGGTCACATTGAGATAGTAGTCAACACCTGTGTCTAGGCAGAGAGGCTCATACTCTGAAACCAACACCTAACCCCTAGCCCATGCCAGAATGGACATATGAAAGGATTGGATGGGTTGGGTTTAAGTAATATGGTGGAAACTCCATCTGGCCTGCTGAGGTGTATTTCATATTGCTTACATTCAATCTCTTTTCCTTTCATAGAGTCTAGGGACAGTGGTAAGAAATCTGACTGTCCCATTGTCTAACAGCTATCCAATACTGTCCCATTGTCTTACAGCAGTCCAAGACTGTCCCATTGTCTTACATCTGTTCAATACTGTCCCATTATATTTAAACAGTCCAAGACTGTCCCATTGTCTTACAACAGTCCAAGACTGTGTCATTGGCATATCTGTTCACTATCCCACGTGAACCATAATGTATTCAATCACATAGCTACAGCACCCGATGACACAGGAAGGCCAAAAATATCATCAAGAACATCAACCAGCTGAGCCACAGCCTGTTCACTCCACTATCATCCAGAAGGTGAGGTCAGTACAGGTGCACCAAAGCTGGGACCGAGAGACTGAAAAACAGCTTCTATCTCAAGGCTATGAGACTGTTAAATAGCCATCACTAGCCGGCTATCACCCGATTACTCAACCCTGCACCTTAGAGGCTGCTGCCCTATATACATAGACATGGAATCACTGGCCACTGTAATAATGGAACACTGGCCACTGTAATAATGGAACACTGGCCACTTTAATAATGTTTACATACTGCTTCACTCATTTCAAATGTATATACTGTATTCTACTGTATTTTAGTCAATGCCACTCCAACATTGCTCAACCTAATGTTTATATAGTACTTAATTCCATTATTTTACTTTTAGATGTGTGTGTATTGTTGTAAATTGTTAGAAACTACTGCACTGTTGGATCTATGAACACAAGCGTTTCGCTACACTCGCCATAACATCTGCTAAATATGTGTATGTGACAAATACAAATGGATTTGATTTGATTTCGCTACATTGTTGAGGATAGCATTCTGGCAAATGTGCATTACTTGAATAGGTATTGCAACTCTATGTATTGCAACTCTATGTATCCAACTCTATGTATTCCAACTCTATGTATTGCAACTCTATGCATTGCAACTCTATGTATTGCAACTCTATGTATTCCAACTCTATGTATTGCAACTTTATGTATTGCAACTCTATGTATTCCAACTCTATGTATTGCAACTCTATGTATTGCAACTCTATGTATTCCAACTCTATGTATTCCAACTCTATGTATTGCAACTCTATGTATTGCAACTCTATGTGAGCCTTACAATGGGCTCTGTGTTATTTAGTAGGGATGCTGAAAGCTCCATGTTATTTAGTAGGGATGCTGAAAGCTCCATGTTATTTAGTAGGGATGCTGAAAGCTCCATGTTATTTAGTAGGGATGCTGAAAGCTCCATGTTATTTAGTAGGGATGCTGAAAGCTCCATGTTATTTAGTAGGGATGCTGAAAGCTCCATGTTATTTAGTAGGGATGCTGAAAGCTCCATGTTATTTAGTAGGGATGCTGAAAGCTCCATGTTATTTAGTAGGGATGCTGAAAGCTCCATGTTATTTAGTAGGGATGCTGAAAGCTCCATGTTATTTAGTAGGGATGCTGAAAGCTCCATGTTATTTAGTAGGGATGCTGAAAGCTCCATGTTATTTAGTAGGGATGCTGAAAGCTCCATGTTATTTAGTAGGGATGCTGAAAGCTCCATGTTATTTAAGGCTGAATGTTTGAACGTTACTATTGTGTTTGTGATTAGAAAGTGCTGTTTCTCTGTCCAGTCTGTATTGGCCACATAGTGTTGACCACTGACCACCATGGTCCAGGAACAGGCCATGACTTCCTCTGATGGAGCCAGGTGGGAGGCAGTGAAGGGGAACTCAGAGCCAAGGGGGAGTTCTGTCAGTAAGTCAGGGGGCTTGTCAGAAGGCGACGCCTACCTGGGGTATAAGGAGAACCAGAAGGAACCACGGGGCGGGGGGGCGGTGGTGAGGGGGCATGGGGCAGGCCTCAGGCTCTTCCACCTCAACACATGTGTTCTTCAGCTCAGATCTAACTCCCCTACGGACGGCCCTCAGAAGAGCACTCGCCTGAAAAACGATCTGACAGGCATCTGCACAAATACACAACACAAACAACCCAGGTTTTTAATTGAACCTGGCCTAAGAGCCATATCATAAGATCATTTAAACAACCACAGGGCTGGATAAAAAATAATTACAACAAATTGAACAGAGCACACTTCAATGCCTCGCTAAATCAGGCAGGCTGAATTAACTGTTAATTTAGTGTGACTGTCAAAAGTATTGTTTTAATATCCCTATCTAGATGACTATGATGGGCCTAAATTGCAAAGGAATGAGGTGATGTGAAGACTAATAATGGAAGTAAAAACATTGAATACAATTACTGCAATCGGCCAAAATTACACAAACATAAACAACTATACTGTCTGACAGATATGTGTACACACATGCAATGACTCACTGTTCGAGAGCATCAAAACGGTGATGTATCATGGGTAAATTGTGACTGCCTGACTGATCTACAAATAATATTCAATACATGTACTGTACTGTATGTAAGAATATGAAAATATACTCTACTGTATATAACAATATGACAATGTACTGCACTGTATATGTGAACAGTGTGTGAATAGTATTTCTGTTGTCTCTTGGCGTCTTTCCTTTATATAACTGTTATTTTATATTCATGTTCAATTTAATGTCATATTTTATGTTGTTCTTGTCTAGTACTATTGTGTACTTTGTCACGTATTTGTTTGTTTTTATGTGAAACCCAGGAAGAGGATCTGCCGCATGTGCAGTAGCTAATGCAGATCATACTTAACTTAACTCCTGAGCAGCACATTAGTGCAGACAGCATTCTAATCAGGAATATCACTCAGTAATCGTTAACGAGGACACCATCTCAACAGTCACAGGTACAGACAAATGTTACTGAAATACAGCCCCTGAACTTCACACCAAATTTGACAGCAAAACAAAATGTATAGCCCAAAGCTATCTAACATCACAGTTATTCAACCATCAGCTCTGACAATCAGTTTTGAGACTCTGACCTGGCCCATCCCGAGCCTCAGGGCCCAAGGTCCCATGAGCCCTGACCCCACAGACTCTAGGCCTAAGGAAGACCACCCACTCAGCTTTACAGCTGACCCCACAGAATCTAGACCTAAGGCAGACCACCCACTCAGCTCTACAGCTGCCCCCTCAGACTCTAGGCCTAAGGCAGACCACCCACTCAGCTCTACAGCTTACCCCACAGACTCTAGGCCTAAGGCCGACCACCCACTTAGCTCTACAGCTGACCACACAGACTCTAGACCTAAGGCAAACCACCCACTCAGCTCTACAGCTGACCCCACAGACTCTAGGCCTAAGGCAGACCACCCTCTCAACTCTACAGCTGACCCCACAGACTCTAGGCCTAAGGCAGACCACCCACTCAGCTCCACAACTGACCCCACAGACTCTAGACCTAAAGCAGACCACCCACTCAGCTCTACAGCTTCCACAGACTCTAGGCCTAAGGCAGACCAACCACTCAGCTCTACAGCTGACCCCACAGACTCTTGGCTTAGGACAGACCACACAATCAGCTCCACAGCTGACCCCACAGAATATAGGCTTAGGACAGACCACCCACTCAGCTCCACAGTTCCACCCATATAGCCCCACAACTGACCCTACCCTATAGTCACTAGATGCATCTCCTTGCCTTATCCGTTCCCTCTTCTGCACTGATATAAAATAACTAGAAAAAAAATTTAAGCAAATTGCCTTCTTTCATTCATCAGTGCAGTGTTTTTTAAATCAGTGCAGATGAAAGAAGAGGAGACGAGGAGACACGGTCATGTCAGAGTATTGAGATGTATTAATTCCGTCCTGAAGCCCTGGAGCTCTACAACACAGCTGAAGCCCTGGAGCTCTAGCACACAGCTGAAGTCCTGGAGCTCTACCACACAGCTGAAGTCCAGGAGCTCTACCACACAGCTGAAGTCCTGGAGCTCTACCACACAGCTGAAATCCAGGAGCTCTACCACACAGCTGAAGTCCAGGAGCTCTAGCACACAGCTGAAGTCCTGGAGCTCTACAACACACCTGAAGCCCAGGAGCTCTACAACACAGCTGAAGTCCAGGAGCTCTACAAAACAGCCAAAGTCCTGGAGCTCTACAACACAGCTGAAGCCATGGAGCTCTACCACACAGCTGGAGTCCAGGAGCTCTACAACACAGCTGAATCACTGAAGCTCTACAACACAGCTGAAGTCCTGGAGCTCTTACAACACAGCTGAAGCCCTGGAGCTCTACAGCAGAGCTATGGCCAAACTGTGAAAGAGGACATTCCCCTTCAATATGTTATTGACCTGCAGGATAGTGTAATTGAATATAATAGATAGTACCCACCTCCCCACCCTCTAGAATATTGATGATCACTGATGATGTCCCTCATGCACTAAAATGCCATTATGTTTTTAAAGCAGCACAGTGATGATACATTATTTCAATAGACGCAATAATAACCACAGTCCCATCACGCCTGTCTCTGATTGGATACCTCTAGTCCTCCAAAACCTGCTGCTGATTCATCACTCCAGAACATTTACACCACTCCAAAACGTGTTTCCACTGTTCCAGTCCAATGGTGGTGAGCTTTACACCACTCCAGAACATGTTTGCACTGCTCCAGTCGAGTGGCGGTGAGCTTTACACCACTCCAGAACATGTTTCCACTGCTCCAGTCCAATGGCGGTGAGCTTTACACCACTCCAGAACATGTTTCCACTGCTCCAGTCCAATGGTGGTGAGTTTTACACCACTCCAGAACATGTTTCCACTGCTCCAGTCCAATGGCGGTGAGCTTTACACCACTCCAGAACATGTTTCCACTGCTCCAGAACATGTTTCCACTGCTCCAGTCCAATGGCGGTGAGCTTTACACCACTCCAGAACATGTTTCCACTGCTCCAGTCGAGTGGCGGTGAGCTTTACACCACTCCAGAACGTGTTTCTCCTGATCCAGTCGAGTGGCGGTGAGCTTTACACCACTCCAGAACGTGTTTCCACTGCTCCAGTCCAATGGTGGTGAGCTTTACACCACTCCAGAACGTGTTCCACTGCTCCAGTCCAATGGTGGTGAGCTTCACACCACTCCAGAACGTGTTTCCACTGCTCCAGTCCAATGGCGGTGAGCTTTACACCACTCCAGAATGTGTTTCCACTGCTCCAGTCCAATGGTGGTGAGCTTTACACCACTCCAGAACGTGTTTCCACTGCTCCAGCCCAATGGCGGTGAGCTTTACACCACTCCAGAAAACGTGTTGACGAACTGACTTGTTGGAAAGGTGGTATCCTGTGACGGTGCCACGTTGAAAGTCACTGAGCTCTTCAGTAAGGCCATTCTACTGCCATTGTTTGTCTATGGAGATTGTATGTCTTTTAAACACCTGTCAGGAATGGGTGTGGCTGAAATAGCAGAATCCAGTCATTTGAAGGGGTGTCCATATATTTTTTTTAAATGTAGTGTACATCACAGAAGTATAACAAAACTGTTTGATGTAGAAAAACTGGTTTCTTGTCCCCACAAAAAACTAAAACATTATTAATTGTGAAATTATGAAAAAGATTGGTAACATTCCACCCATGCGGCCAAAGAGGGTGATTTGGCCATTGACTGCAGAAAAAGGCTACCCCTAATTTGCTCCATGGGTGATGTCCTACAATGGCTGGCCCTGTAAAACAACACATTTCACCACACCTATTTGGTGTATGTGACAATAAAACATCCTTTCCTTCCTTAATGTGTGGCTCAATATTGCAATTGAAAATTTTTTTGTAACAAACCCTGCTGAAGTAAAACATGTAACATTGACAGTAAACCATGTCTACTGTCTGTCTCCTAAAGATAACTGTGTCAGTGTGCAGTGAGAGAGGCTGTACACAATTTCTACTTAAAATATTAAAGGGATGCAAATCGGACTCATTTCGTGGAACGACCCTACTGCTCATCAGAGACACAACCAACACTAAACTAGTAAGTCAACATCAGACATATCTCAGTTTTAAGTTTGTTAGGAATGCACCCCCATATCCCATAAAAACTTGCGAGCAAGGTGTGTGAACATCTGTTTTCTATACGGTTTGGTGATTAGGGTGTACACTGAGAGATTACATCTGGAGGCCAAGGTTTAGGAAAACATGCAGGGTTGAGAGGGAAGCACAACTATACCCACAAAGGACTTGAATTTGACACCTTCATCCACCTGTATACTGTGTGCTGGCATTAGCAGTCCTAAAACACACACAATCTGTATTCGTTATCACTCACTAGGAAATGTGTATAACAACATTGGTCAAACTTAAATATGCAGGAGTTCGAATATATAATGCAGGGTTTTTGTTAAAAAACAGTTGTGTTGTGTATTTTGGCAGTAGCACAGCCAAAACACAGCCCTTATGACCTCATCCTTCTCTGATTTGCTTAGAAGAAAGCGTCACAGTCTCCAGCATGCATAAAAACCAGACATTTTAGGGGGTGGGGGTCAGGTCTTCCCTGATTCCTTTAGGAGGCCTCTTACAGAGTGTGTGTGAGAGAGTGTGATGCAGCTACTATGGGTGGTAGTGATGGGGGTGTTAGGAGCCTTTTGGGCAGAGGGAGAGGAGGCTCTCTGTCGGATACTGGGAAGACCAGAGTTCCCTATGCTGTCCAAGGAAGGAGACGTGACCATCGGAGGAGCCTTCTCCATCCACACCAAAATCTCAGAGCCCCCGCTCTCCTTCACAGACACACCACCTCCTCTCATCTGCTCCAGGTAAGCTCTTTCGCAGTCACCCAGTCTCTGTGAAGGATTTATGTGTCATTGACTTGACCATTTCTTTTTGACAAGTAGTAAAGAAGATTGGAATCATAAGATTCAAAGAACAACTAAACCTGACAATGAAATCGGACCATGGTCATTTCTGCAGTTTCACATCTTCTACCAGACGAACCTAATGCAATGCTTTTTGTTCCTCTTCTGTTTCCACAGCATGAACCTCATAGATTTTCATTTAGCTCAGACCATGATCTTCGCCATCGAAGAGATCAATAACAGCAGTTCTCTGCTCCCCAACATCTCTATTGGCTACAGGATATATGATAGTTGTGGCTCGACTCTGTCCTCCATGCGTGCGGTTATGGCTCTGATGAACGGTCAGGAGAGGACGGTGGGAAAGACCTGCTCTGGCCAATCAGCAGTCCACGCCATCATCGGTGCCTCTGATTCTTCCTCCACTATTGTGATGTCACGATCCACAGGAGCTTTTCAAATACCAGTGGTAATGAAGTCACACATACAGTTGAACAATTCTGGCTGATGAAAAATGATTAATTATTGTCTTATTCCTCCTGTTCTATCTAGATCAGCCACTTCGCCACCTGTGCATGTCTGAGTAACAGAAAGGAGTTCCCCTCCTTCTTCAGAACCATCCCCAGTGACTTCTACCAGAGTAGAGCCCTAGCCCAACTGGTCAAATACTTTGGCTGGACCTGGGTGGGGGCTGTTAGAAGTGACAATGCTTACGGGAACAACGGCATGGCGACCTTCATGGAGGCTGCCAGTCTGGAGGGCGTGTGTATAGAGTACTCTGAGGCTATCTTATGGAACAACCCCAGGGAGCAGATAGCCAGGGTGGTTGAGGTGATTAGCAGGGCCAGCTCCAAGGTTGTGGTGGCCTTTCTGTCCCAGTGGGAGATGGATGTTCTGCTGGAGGAGGCATTGGCCCAGAACCTGACCGGGCTGCAGTGGGTAGGCAGTGAGTCCTGGATAACTATTGATCGCCTGGCCACTAGGAGGAGCTCTGCTGTCCTCAGTGGTACTCTGGGATTCACCATCAGTAAGTCTAAGATCCCAGGCCTCAGAGAGTTCCTGCTCCGGGTCGGTCCAGCCCAGGATCCAAACAACACCCTGCTCAAAGAGTTCTGGGAGAACACGTTCAGCTGCAGGTTTTCCCCTCAGCAGGAGAAAGAGAATGGGCCTAGGCAGAGTCAGTGCTCTGGGTCTGAGAGACTGGAGGAAATCAGTAACCCCTTTACTGACACATCCTCGCTGAGGTTCTCTAATAATGTGTATAAGGCAGTGTATGCTGTGGCCCACTCCATACATGACCTGCTGACCTGCAGGCACGGTGAAGGCCAAGGTGGGAATAGGAACTGTGCACACAGAGACAACATCGAGCCAGGACAGGTGAGTGGCTGCCTCTATCGGCCACCAAAAGTTCATTTTGTTCAACAGATTTGAAAATTGACTGACAGGTTTTATGAAATTGCCAAATATTTACAATCACACAATGTTATTTCTAAAGTACTTGAATTATAGTCTTAGAAAAAAGGTGCAATCTAGAACATAAAGGGTTCTTCAGCTGTCCCCATAGGATAACCCTTTGAGGAACCCTTTTTGGTACCAGGTAGAACTCTTTGGGTTCCATATAAAACCTTTTCCATAGAGGGTTCTACCTGGAACCCAAAGGGTTCTACCTGGAACCAAAAATGATTCTACCTTGAGTCAAAAAGCGTTCTCCGATGGGGACAGTGTTGTGTACGTATTTTACACTATCAGTACATGTTGATTATTTTAACTCATACAGGTGTTGAGATACCTGCGGGACTTAAACTTCACCATGAAGTCTGGGGAGAGAGTTTATTTTGATGAGAACGGAGACCCCACAGCCATCTATGAGCTGGTGAACTGGCAGAGAGACCAGGCAGGAGAGACTGTGTTTGTCACTGTGGGGAATTACAATGCCTCTCTCCCTAAAGGAGACCAGTTTGCCATGAATGGGATACAGATTGTATGGGCTGACAATCCCTTAAAGGTACACAGTTACACAGAAAACACATGGTAGCAAGTACAGGTACTTAAACAAAATACAGATTATTACATTAAATATATTTTAATTGATGGTAGAAATCTGTTGACACATACTGTGAGAATGAATTGAATGATTGTGTAACCAATGGGTTTAATAATGTGAGTGAAGGAGTAAAGAGAGAGAGAGACAGGAAGAGGGAGTGAGCAGGTGTTGTATTGTGTTTCAGAGGCCTCGGTCTGTGTGTAGTGACAGCTGCCTCCCAGGGTACCGCCAAGCAGAGATCAAAGGAATGCCAGTCTGCTGTTTTTCCTGTATCCCCTGTGCTGCTGGAGAGATCAGCAACCTAACAGGTGAGACAACTGATACCACCGCCGGCCCCATACTCTTAGAAAAAAGGGTTCCAAAAGGGTTCTTCAGGTGTCCCCATAGGATAACCCTTTTTGGTTCCAGGTTGAACTCTTTTTGGTTCCAGGTAGAACTCTTTTGTGTTCCATGTAGAACCCTCTATGGAAAACGTTTTATATGGAACACAAAATGGTTCTACCTGGAACCAAATACTGTTCTTGAAAGGGTTCTCCTATGGGGACCGCCAAAGAATCCCTTTAGGTTCTAGATAGCATGTTTTTTCTAAGAGTGTAGCCTTCTGGGATCCCTAAGCAACATTTATTTTTGCTCTGGGGGCCACTAGCGGCCTCTGATGTCGCTCTGACTCATACTAACCAAATCCACTTACCAAAAATATACATAAAATGTAGAATGTGTTATCTTCTGGAATATAATACACAACTTGACTATAGATCAGATTCACTATAGCGTTTTCCTTGTAGATTCAACTAAATGCACACAGTGTTCCCTGGAATACTGGTCCAACGGAGACAAGAGTCGCTGTGTCCCAAAGGTGGTGGAATTTCTCTCATTTGACGAAACCATGGGAATCCTCCTGGCTGCAATCTCATTGGTTGGAGCGTGTTTAACCATAGTGGTGTCATTGATCTTCTTTTGCTTCCGAGAGACTCCGATCGTCAAGGCCAGCAACTCTGAGCTGAGCTTCCTGTTGCTCTTCTCCTTGACTCTGTGTTTTCTGTGTTCTCTTACTTTCATTGGCCGGCCCTCTGAGTGGTCCTGTATGCTGCGCCACACAGCGTTTGGCATCACCTTTGCTCTGTGTATGTCCTGCGTCCTGGCAAAGACCATAGCGGTGGTGATAGCTTTCCAGGCCACAATGCCAGGCAATACAGTTCCCCAGTGCTCTATTCCTCTCCAGAGAATCAGTGTGTTCAGCTGTACCCTCCTACAGGTGGTTATATGTGTTCTCTGGTTAGCTCTCGCTCCTTCAGTCCCAGTCAAAAACACAGCCCACGCCACTGAAAAGGTCATTCTAGAGTGTGATGTGGGTTCAGCTATTGGTTTCTGGGCTGTGTTGGGGTATATAGGACTCCTGGCTCTCTTGTGCTTTGTGCTGGCTTTTCTAGCTCGAAAGCTGCCTGATAACTTCAGTGAGGCCAAATTCATCACCTTCAGCATGCTCATATTCTGTGCAGTCTGGATCACCTTTATCCCAGCTTATGTCAGCTCTCCTGGGAAGTTCACTGTAGCTGTGGAGATATTTGCCATTTTGGCCTCCAGTTTTGGGTTGCTTTTCTGTATATTTGGTCCAAAGTGTTATATCATATTACTTAAACCAGAGAAAAATACAAAAAAACACATCATGGGGAAAAGTCATGTAAAATCACAGTAATGTAGTTTACAGAACAGGGACCTGGAGGAAAACAGTTTCAATTTAATTCAGGGGGATGTTTTAGTATTTTTTTAATCTAGTCCAGAAGAGGGTCATGAAATTTCCATATTTTTAATTGTTTTAGAATGAGTTACTTATTAGGCTACATCTCCATGTGTGCCCGATGCCGCCCTTCATCTCTGATTCTCCGCACTAAACGCAACATCAAGTGTGTCTGTAGGCTGTTTAGTATGGTCTCAATCAAATTATCCATACCGTAGGCTATAGTCCTAGGCTATATGAAGTGCATGCTTGGAGAAGCACAGTTATCTATTTTTATATAGACGCACCGTGGCTAGGAAAAACTCCCTAGTATGGCCAGAACCTAGTAAACCTATAGAGGAACCAGGCTCTGAGGGGTGGCCAGTCCTCTTCTGGCTGTGCCGGATTGAGATTATAGGATAACATGGCCATTAAGGCCAGATGGTTCTTCAAGATGTTCAAATGTTCATAGATGACCAGCAGGGTCAAATAATAATCAGTGGTTGTAGAAGGTGAAACAGGTCAGCACCTCAGGAGTAAATGTCAGATTGCTTTTCATAGCCGAGCTTTCAGCGGTTGAGACAGCAGGTGCGGTAGAGAAAGAGAGAGAGAGAGAGTCCAAAACAGCAGGCCCGGGACAAGGTGGAACGTCCGGTGAACAGGTCTGGGTTCCATAGCCACAGGCAGAACAGTTGAAACTGGAGCAGCAGCACGACCAGGTGGACTAGAGACAGCCAGGAGTCATCAGGTCAGGTGGTCCTGAGGCATGGTCCAAGGGCTCAGGTCCTCCGGGAGGGGAGGGGAGAGAGAGAGAGATGGGAGAATTAGACACCAGATAAGACAGGAGAATTTCACCAGATAGGGCAGACTTAACCTAGCCCCCCAGCACATAGACTATTGCAGCATAGATACTGGGGGCTGAGACAGGCCGGGTGAGGGGAACACTGTGGACCTGTCCTACGATACCCCCGGACAGGGCAACCAGAAAGGATTTAACCCCACCCGCTTTGCCAAAGCACAGCCCCCACACCACGAGAGGGATAATCTCCTATAGCGTCACACCCATCATTAACGGGAACATATCAAGGATTACAGATGGAGTGTTGTCAGGACCCTGACATGTGAGACACTGCAGCTGGAAGAGCTCCTGGTGATCACTCCGCTAACAGTCACAGCTAAGGCTGGGGAGCCTGTGTGCAGACGTTATGGAAAATAATAACTGCCACAGTTCTCAAAAGACATCAACTTAGGAGACATTTTCTCCTTTCACCAAAACCCAGTAGAGAGAATAAAGTAGACATCACACGTCAAACCTCTGATTTATGACCCGGATGACATGTACATGCCCAAATATGGGCATCCGGTCAGGATATCCTGGTGGGAAGGTGTCACGTGGTTATGCCAATATAAGTGCATCCTGTTCCTGTTGTCATGAGGTTGCCCTCTTTGGGTACAGCAAGCCCATCCCTCTCTCTCTGTCTCCTACACTCAGGCTGCTGCGACCTCAGTTCGTAAATTCCTGGAGGAGATTATCTCCTCATGGCCACAGTATATAGAGAGGGACGTTTTCATAGAGAAAACAAAGGAATTTCTTCCACCTCACAGAAATTGAGGTCTGAACAACGTTTATGTTCTGGAGAAGGTATAAAAGATCGGTGAAGCATCTAGCTACGAACTGGTCCGTTTGGTACAATTTTATGAAACTCATGAGAGACAATACGGCCACATTACCATAACTCTGTTTATATAATAGCCTCAGTTATGAGGCTTGCATCTAATTTCTGTACAGGATGAATGAGGAAAGATGAAACTATTTGTGAAATTATGGGATACTATGTATTGATGTAATGTGAGAGAATTGTATATCTGTGTAAAGTTTCACTAAAGTCACTGGCACGCCCCCATGAACACAGCCAGGACTTGGCGTCATGAGACAGCCTTTTTCTGCTCTTCTGAATAAAACCCCCACCTTGAGAATTCCTCAACAGACCATGTTTCTCTCAATCACGAGAGGACAAAGGTTGCAGACCAGCTTACCTCGATAAAGAGAGGGCCAAGGTTTGAGACGATTGCTGAATCTTTTAACCATCCCACGTGGTTAAACTCTTAGACTATCGATACCAACAGAAGTGTTTGATTAAATTACTAGTCTGCAGCTAGGAATTCGGTATCATTGAACGTCTAGACCGACAACCGCAGAAACATCTATTCTATAACGATGTGAATGAATGTCACTCTGAACTATCCATACAAACCACGACAGAGAGAGAGAGAGGGCGGACAGACTCTCTAACAGAAACAAACTTTTCAACAGAGATCCCGATGACACACTGAGCGTAAATATATATATATTGATTGCAATTGTTCCCGAATGAGTGAGCGTTCATGTGTAAAGGATTAGCATTACAATTGTTATACTTATCAACTGTGTGTTGTCTTATCTCAGTCGACCCCCACTTCCCTTTTGTACACCAAGCCGCGATGCCGGTTTATCCCACTAGGGAAACTCCGTTATCACTTCCTTGTAACTATCTACTGTTTGTTTATGCATTTCTGTGAATTACTTAGTAAATAAATGATTTAAGACAATTGATGTATGGATGACTCATAGTGAAGACTGGGTTCGTGCAGATAACCAAGAATTTACAACTTTCAAATGAGACTGAAATAAGGTGCCGATTAATATTGACTGCTATTGATGTAAAATATTACTAGGACTTTAAGAGTTTATTCGGAAGATAACAGCTCTATAAATATTATTTAGTGGTTCCCCGACTTTCTAGTTAATTGCATTTACATGATTAGCTCAATCAGTTAATATTAATTACGGAGAAATTATTTTATAGAATAGCATGTCATATCACTTAATCCGGCATAGCCAAAGACACGACACTGTTGTCACGTGTTAGAGTGTGTGTGTTATTTTATGGCTATATTGCATCTATTCCTTTGAAGTTGTCATGATGATTGATGTGTAGGGACCTCGTGGAACTGGGGGGTATGTGTTTGAACATTTCAAAGCGGATGGCCCAACACCCACCCTGTTTTATTGCCCTTAGGGTTGTTGTCTATGAAGCACGATTGTCCGGGGGGATTGTGTTGGCGGCAGACGCATTATAAATAAGGCCCAGAACAACACATGCGGCCCCAGAACACTTAACAAGATGTTTTAAATAAAACCCAGAACATTAAATAAAACCCAGAACATTAAATAAAACCCAGAACATAAAATGATGTCTCCTGGGCCAATTCTCGGGGTGCTATGCATCTCTTGTCACGAACCCAATGATAAAATCATCGAGGACATTTTGTATGATGCCCCTGAATGTTTTAAAGGAGTTTTGGATACGAGTGATGGACATATGGCTTACATATTCCAACCTGAGGATTCAACTGTGAAGATTTTCACAGACAGCGGTACCAAACCGATTTTAAAACTGTAAAATCATCCGGTTTCAGTGTTTTATTGTGAATGTCCGGTGCACCGAAATCCTCCACGTGCTCTCGGTGTGCATGGTCTTCTGTGCCGTTATACACAGGGGAGGAGTCTGAAAGACAATAATACATACAGGGGAGGAGTCTGAAAGACAATAATACATACAGGGGAGGAGTCTGAAAGACAATAATACAACAAAATAGGTTATTAAACATAAAATATATTAGATACATTTCAGGTATAAAAGTATATATTAACAATACATAATTAAGTTACCTCAGCTTTTTTGAAGAGGGATGTTCTGACGAATCGCGGACACCGCGACGCATTCCAGATTCTGCCGGGCATGTCTCGTTGGAGTCTGAAAAAACATGAATTGTCATTTTTGTTTAACATATTCAATCATAAAAATGTATAAATAATAATAAAATATGTATAACTAATATATATATATATATATATATATATAATGGCTTCATACTGTGTCCATGTAGCGCCGTTTTTTGAAGCAGTACGTTTCTGTCCCAGTTACACTTTTCGGGCTGGGGTGATTCTGTGCAATGCACTTGCACATAAGTTGTGCTTTGCTTGTTTGGAATATGGAGTGTGTGGGTGGAGGTTCCCGGGGGAGTTGATGTGACGGTTATAGCCTCGGTTCTCGGTTTGTCTGAAGAAACGTTCGTACAGAACGGGAGAATAGCATCTATGTCATCGTCTCCGCCGTAGTCGTTCAGAGTCCATATTGCAGCCGGGATCCTTCTTTGTGGTCTGTCAGCTGTAAACACAAAAATAGCATTTAATATAGGGTGCACACTTTTTGTTTTTAATGTATAAATATTCTTATGGATGCTATTAATGGACTTACGTGGACAATACTGTGATGGGGACTGGCTGCATGCGTTTTGCTCTGCTGAATCCTCTAATGAAGGCTGTTCCAAACCATTTATTCCCCGGAGCAACTGGGTAAAGGACGGATACCCTAGAAACTTTACATACTATTAACACATATTTATAAGATATTTACGTATATATATATATTTTTTTTTAATTATAAGAATGTGCATTTGACGTATTACCTTAAAAATCGTTGGCCCCAGTTAAAAAACAAACATATTGTAATGGTTTTCTTGAGGTGAAGGAGAGGCGGACCAAAACGCAGAGTGGTGGTTATTCATGGTTCTTTAATAAAGACACTATACATGAATAAACTAACAAAACAAGAAATGTGGAAAAACCAAAACAGCCCTATCTGGTGCAAACACAGAGACAGGAACAATCACCCACAAACACACAGTGAAACCCAGGCTACCTAAGTATGATTCTCAATCAGAGACAACTAATGACACCTGCCTCTGATTGAGAACCATACTAGGCCGAACCATAGAAATACCCAAATCATAGAAAAACAAACATAGACTGCCCACCCCAACTCACGCCCTGACCATACTAACTAATGACAAAACAAAGGAAATAAAGGTCAGAACGTGACACATATAAGTCCTGTTTAATATTACAATAATATCAAAATGTAATATCCAAACAATTCCCATAAAATACCTAACACATCCAAATCTAATATATTATTTTCACTATCTCACCTTCAGAAAGCTCCATTAGGACGGATTCACAGATGATCTTTTAGCTGTTCCGGGCTGCTAACTCTTCGGGGCTGGTGGCCTTTTCTGGAGTTTCACTTTTGCCGTACGTACAGAATGGATAGTATCTGTTGTCACTAGCCTTGCTCTGCGGTCGTGTCTCTAAGGAGAGATATTCTGTAATTAGTTTACAGAGCGGGAGTGACGTTTTTCGGGAGACAACCTGTATACAAAAATGGTCATATAATAGCACAGAATGTTTAGAGACCCAAAACAACAGGTGGTTTTCTCGTCATATTCTGTCTGCCGGTATTTAGATTTCCTACAACCTCAGGGGTAGCAGCTTGGAGGGTGACGATGTAAATGTATAGACCGGGGTGGGGGGGGGGCGTTAGTATATGCGCTGATTAGAAACAACATATGTTTTAAACCGTAGGAGGTTGTCTCGACAAGATATATTCCTTTTTAACCTGTTTAAAACATGTTATAATTACTTAAACAATTTTACTGCGCAATATTGAAACATGCACGTATGTTTTATATATAAACATTGGTTGTACAACAGTTATATATCATTACCAGACACAGTACTAATCTTTTAATAACCTTTAAATCTTTATAACATGCTGTTGTAGGAAAGACTTTATTCATATAAACATTTTTTAAAGACATTTCATTTCTCCACTACAGACCGAGGTGATAGAGAAAGCGAGAGATTCCCGTTCGTTAAGGGGTGAGATATAGCATTAAAACCCTTTAATTCTAAATCTTAGGTACAGACCTTTTAAAACATGCTATAATTATTTTAACACTTTTACTATTCCTTTATTACAGATATTCTATATGTTTCTACATCCATCTGACATCCATCTGTCTCCAATTCACCATCGTCAAGACAGACTCTCTTGCTCGCAGGATATCCCACACACGCTCCGTCAAGGCTCCGTAAGTTTTCCCTCCATGGATATATCAAACGTCTTTCCTGTAGACCCTGTGTTTGTCTTAAGGATAGAAGGGGCCAGCGACGTAATTGTTCACGATTTTGGAAAAGACTGTCCAGCTTTTTCATCAGGGTTATGAATGCAGGGTAATCAATCCATTTAAAGCTAAACACGGGCATGAAAAAGGTTACATCCTTGCAGGCTTTGGAACATACATATGAACAGACAACTCTTCGTTGCTTTTGTACTATCAAATTGTCACTTTGGATTCGGGGCTATATGCCATTGAAGAGTTCCTTATGGCTTTCAAATCACTGCGCCCGCCCCACACAAGCTCTTCCAATGCATAGCCTAAGGAGAGATATTCAGGGCCTGTTCAATTTGACAGAGCGCTAGCCTTATCTTAAGCCATTCTCTAATATGCAGCGCAGGAGAAAAACTCCCGGGTTTTGCATGATAAAGGGGTTTGGGTCCGCTGTCTGTGAAAATCTTTACAGTTAAATCCTCAGGTTGGAATATGTAAGCCATATGTCCATCACTCGTATCCAAAACTCCTTTAAAACATTCAGGGGCATCATACAAAATGACCCAGGTGAGCTCCAGTACAACCAGAACATGATCTTTGCCATAGTGGAGATCAATAACAGCTCTGAGCTGCTGCCAGGGCTGTCTCTGGGCTACAGGATCCTTTTAACTCGTTTTGATAAACGGATATGAGGAGGGTCCACAGAGCTGAACCGAGCCCGACCACTGTACACGCTGTCATAGGGGAGACCACCACCTCCACTATAGGCATGGCACGCACCATGGAGCCCTTCCACATACCAGTGGTGAGTCAGGGAGTGTCTGGCATGGCATGTACCATGGAGCCCTTCCACATACCCGTGGTGAGTCAGGGAGTGTCTGGCATGACACGTACCATGGAGCCCTTCCACATACCAGTGGTGAGTCAGGGAGTGTCTGGCATGGCACGTACCATGGAGCCCTTCCACATACCAGTGGTGAGTCAGGGAGTGTCTGGCATGGCACGTACCATGGAGCCCTTCCACATACCACTGCTGAGACAGGGAGTGTCTGGCATGGCACGTACCATGGAGCCCTTCCACATACCGGTGGTGAGTCAGGGAGTGTCTGACATGGCACGTACCATGGAGACCTTCCACATACCAGTGGTGAGTCAGGGAGTGTCTGACATGGCACGTACCATGGAGACCTTCCGCATACCAATGGTGGTGAGCTTTATGTCACTCCAGAACGTGTTTCCACTGCTCCAGTCCAATGGCGGTGAGCTTTACACCACTCCAGAACATGTTTCCACTGCTCCAGTCCAATGGCGGTGAGCTTTACACCACTCCAGAACATGTTTCCACTGCTCCAGTCCAATGGCGGTGAGCTTTACACCACTCCAGAACATGTTTCCACTGCTCCAGTCTAATGGTGGTGAGCTTTACACCACTCCAGAACGTGTTCCACTGCTCCAGTCCAATGGCGGTGAGCTTTACACCACTCCAGTCACATGGTGATCTTAGTCTTGTGTGCGGCTGCTCGGCCATGGAAACCCATTTCATGAAGCTCCCGACGAACAGTTATTGTGCTGACGTTGCTTCCAGAGGCAGTTTGGAACTCGGTAGTGAGTTTTGCAACTGAGGACAGATGATTTTTACACGCTACGCTCTTCAGCACTGGGCGGTACTGTTCTGTGAATTTGTGTGGCCTACCACATCTAGGAGCTGTTGTTGCTCCTAGATGTTTCCACTTCTAAATAATAGCATTTACAGTTGATTGGGGCAGCTCTAGCAGGGCAGAAATTTGACGAACTGATTTGTTGGAAAGGTGGTATCCTGTGACGTTGTCACGTTGAAAGTCACTGAGCTATTCAGTAATGCCATTCTCGAGCCAATGTTTGTCTATGGAGATTGTATGTCTTTTATACAGCAACAGGTGTGGCTGAAATAGCAGAATCCAGTCATTTGAAGGGGTGTCCATATATATTTTTTAAAATGTATTGTACATCACAGAAGTATAACAAAACTGTTTGATGTAGAAACACAGTTTTTTCCCCCCCCAAAAAACTAAAACATTATTAATTATGAAATTATGAAAAATATTTGTAACATTCCACCCATGCGGACAAAGAGGGTGATTTGGCCATTGACTGCAGAAAAGGGCTACCCCTAATTTGCTCCATGGGCGCTGTACTACAATGGCTGGCCCTGTAAAACAACACATTTCACCACACCTATTTGGTGTATGTGACAATAAAACATCCTTTCCTTTCCTTAATGTGTGGCTCAATATTGCAATTGAAAACCCTGCTGAAGTAAAACATGTAACATTGACAGTAAACCATGTCTACTGCCTGTCCCCTAAAGATAACTGTGTCAGTGTGCAGTGAGAGAGGCTGTACACAATGGAAAGCCTGAATGCTGTTATGACTGTGTCCCATGTGCAGAGGGAAAGGTTAGTACCACAAGCCCAACAACCAAACTACACACAACTAAAATTGCTCTCTGTGTGTCCTAATCCAGTTTTTTTCAGGATTCAATTCCTGATTAATGTCATGTCTAGATTATGACATCATGTCTTCTACTTCTGCTACAAATCATAGTAATCATGATATCCGATTGATCTGGCAAATAAAGTGTTTACCATGAATGCCGTCTCCGCGAACACAGTAATATTACCCTTAAATTTCAATTGCTTTACAATGAAGATCTTCCACGATACTTCTGCGATACAGATTGAATCCAGCCCTAAGAATTCTAGCTTTATTTGCCAAATAAAGTAACATGGTTGACCGTAACAGGAATGACGACTTCATCTTATATCTTAATATTTTCCCCATGTTAAAACGAGAGTCCAGTTCATGTAACAGTGTTGACCTTACAATGAGGAAGTTTTCTTTTTCCTTAAAAATTCACTATTCACATGAAATAAATAATAATTATTGACAAAATAACAGGGGCTTTAAAATTATGGTGAACACTTGGAGACATGTTGGGGTTAAGTTGGTTGAAATCTTCCGAGAAGCCACAGTGTGCGCAGAGGGACATGTGAAAATGCTGAATTTGTACACTTCAACTAGTCTGACACATAAAAAATATATAATGTTAATTTAATACAACAGGCTTTTGAAATGCAATATTGGAGCACAATTTCTACTTAAAATATTAAAGGGATGCAAATTGGACTCATTTCGTGGAACGACCCTACTGCTCATCAGAGACACAACCAACACTAAACTAGTAAGTCAACATCAGACATATCTCAGTTTTAAGTTTGTTAGGAATGCACCCCCATATCCCATAAAAACTTGTGAGCAAGGTGTGTGAACATCTGTTTTCTATACGGTTTGGTGATTAGGGTGTACACTGAGAGATTACATCTGGAGGCCAAGGTTTAGGAAAACATGCAGGGTTGAGAGGGAAGCACAACTATACACACAAAGGACTTGAATTTGACACCTTCATCCACCTGTATACTGTGTGCTGGCATTAGCAGTCCTAAAACACACACAATCTGTATTCGTTATCACTCACTAGGAAATGTGTATAACAACATTGGTCAAACTTAAATATGCAGGAGTTTGAATATATAATGTATGGTATTTGTTATAAAACAGTTGTGTTGTGTATTTTGGCAGTAGCACAGCCAAAACACAGCCCTTATGACCTCATCCTTCTCTGATTTGCTTAGAGGAAAACGTCACAGTCTCCAGCATGCATAAAAACCAGACATTTTAGGGGGTGGGGGTCAGGTCTTCACTGATTCCTTTAGGAGGCCTCTTACAGAGTGTGTGTGAGAGAGTGTGATGAAGCTACTATGGGTGGTAGTGATGGGGGTGTTAGGAGCCTTTTGGGCAGAGGGAGAGGAGGCTCTCTGTCGGATACTGGGAAGACCAGAGTTCCCTATGCTGTCCAAGGAAGGAGACGTAACTATCGGAGGAGCCTTTACCATCCACACCGAAATCTCAGAGCCCCCGCTCTCCTTCACAGACACACCACCTCCTCTCATCTGCTCCAGGTAAGCTCTTTCACAGTCACCCAGTCTCTGTGATGGATTTATGTGTCATTGACTTGACAATTTTTTTTGACAAATAGAAAATAAAATTGGAATCATAAGATTCAAAGAAGAACTAAACCTGACAATGAAATCGGACCATGGTCATTTCTGCAGTTTCACATCTTCTACCAGACGAACCTAATGCAATGTTTTTTGTTCCTCTTCTGTTTCCGCAGCATGAACCTCATAGATTTTCATTTAGCTCAGACCATGATCTTCGCCATTGAAGAGATCAATAACAGCAGTTCTCTGCTCCCCAACATCTCTATTGGCTACAGGATATATGATAGTTGTGGCTCGACTCTGTCCTCCATGCGTGCGGTTATGGCTCTGATGAACGGTCAGGACAGGACGGTGGGAAAGACCTGCTCTGGCCAATCAGCAGTCCACGCCATCATCGGTGCCTCTGATTCGTCCTCCACTATTGTGATGTCACGATCCACAGGAGCTTTTCAAATACCAGTGGTAATGAAGTCATACAGTTGAACAATTCTGGCTGATGAAAAATGATTACTTATTGTCGTATTCCTCCTGTTCTATCTAGATCAGCCACTTAGCCACCTGTGCATGTCTGAGTAACAGAAAGGAGTTCCCCTCCTTCTTCAGAACCATCCCCAGTGACTTCTACCAGAGTAGAGCCCTGGCCCAACTGGTCAAATACTTTGGCTGGACCTGGGTGGGGGCTGTTAGAAGTGACAACGCCTACGGCAACAACGGCATGGCGACATTCATGGAGGCTGCTGGTCTGGAGGGTGTGTGTATAGAGTACTCTGAGGCTATCTTATGGAACAACCCCAGGGAGCAGATAGCCAGGGTGGTTGAGGTGATTAGCAGGGCCAGCTCCAAGGTTGTGGTGGCCTTTCTGTCCCAGTTGGAGATGGCTGTTCTGCTGGAGGAGGCATTGGCCCAGAACCTGACCGGGCTGCAATGGGTGGGCAGTGAGTCCTGGACAGCTATTGATCGCCTGGCCACTAGGAGGAGCTCTGCTGTCCTCAGTGGTACTCTGGGATTCACCATCAGTAAGTCTAAGATCCCAGGCCTCAGAGAGTTCCTGCTCCGGGTCGGTCCAGCCCAGGATCCAAACAACACCCTGCTCAAAGAGTTCTGGGAGAACACGTTCAGCTGCAGGTTTTCCCCTCAGCAGGAGAAAGACAGTGGGCCTAGGCAGAGTCAGTGCTCTGGGTCTGAGAGACTGGAGGAAATCAGTAACCCCTTTACTGACACATCCGAGCTGAGGTTCTCTAATAATGTGTATAAGGCAGTGTATGCTGTGGCCCACTCCATACATGACCTGCTGACCTGCAGGCACGGTGAAGGCCAAGGTGGGAATAGGAACTGTGCACACAGAGACAACATCGAGCCAGGACAGGTGAGTGGCTACCTCTATGGGCCACCGATAGTTTTTTTTGTTATACTGATTTAACATTCATTTTGTTAAACCAATTTGATTATTTTACTGACAAGTTTTAGGAAATTGCTAAATATTTACAATCACACAATGGTATTTCTAAAGTACTTGAAATCTACAGTCTTAGAAAAAAGGTGCTATCTAGAACATAAAGGGTTCTTCAGCTGTCCCCATAGGAGAACACTTTAAGGAACCCTTTTTGGTTCCAAGTAGAACACTTTGGGTTCCAGGTAGAACCATTTTGGGTTCCATATAAAACCTTTTCCATAGAGGGTTCTACATGGAACCCTTCGGGTTCTAGCTGGCACCAAAAATGATTCTACCTTGAACAAAAAGCATTCTCCTATGGGGACAGTGATGTGTATGAATATTACACTATAATCCATGTTGATTATTTTAACTCTTGCAGGTGTTGAGATACCTGCGAGACGTGAACTTCATCATGAAGTCTGGGGAGAGAATGTATTTTGATGAGAACGGAGACCCCACAGCCATCTATGAGCTGGTGAACTGGCAGAGAGACCAGGCAGGAGAGACTGTGTTTGTCACTGTGGGGAATTACAATGCCTCTCTCCCTAAAGGAGACCAGTTTGCCATGAATGGGATACAGATTGTATGGGCTGGCAATCCCTTAAAGGTACACAGTTACACAGAAAACACATGGTAGCAAGTACAGGTACTTAAACAAAATACAGATTATTACATTAAATATATTTTAATTGATGGTAGAAATCTGTTGACACATACTGTGAGAATGAATTGAATGATTGTGTAACCAATGGGTTTAATAATGTGAGTGAAGGAGTAAAGAGAGAGAGAGACAGGAAGAGGGAGTGAGCAGGTGTTGTATTGTGTTTCAGAGGCCTCGGTCTGTGTGTAGTGACAGCTGCCTCCCAGGGTACCGCCAAGCAGAGATCAAAGGAATGCCAGTCTGCTGTTTTTCCTGTATCCCCTGTGCTGCTGGAGAGATCAGCAACCTAACAGGTGAGACAACTGATACCACTGCCGGCCCCATACTCGTAGAAAAAAGGGTTCCAAAAGGGTTCTTCGGGTGTCCCCATAGGATAAATATTTTTGGTTCCAGGTAGAACCCTTTTTGGTTCCAGGTAGAACTCTTTTGTGTTCCATGTAGAACCCTCTATGGAATTGTTTTATATGGAACCCAAAATGGTCCTACCTGGAACCAAAAAGGGTTCTTGAAAGGGTTCTCCTATGGGGACCGCCGAAATAATCCCTTTAGGTTCTAGATAGCATGTTTTTTCTAAGAGTGTAGCCTTCTGGGAGCCCTAAGCAACATTTATTTTTCTCTGGGGGCCACTAGCGGCCTCTGATGTTGCTCTGACTGATACTAACCAAATCCACTTACCAAAAATATACATAAAATGTAGAATGTGTTATCTTCTAGAATATAATACACAACTTGACTATAGATCAGATTCACTATAGCGTTTTCCTTGTAGATTCAGCTAAATGCACACAGTGTTCCCTGGAATACTGGTCCAACGGAGACAAGAGTCGCTGTGTCCCAAAGGTGGTGGAATTTCTCTCATTTGACGAAACCATGGGAATCCTCCTGGCTGCAATCTCATTGGTTGGAGCGTGTTTAACCATAGTGGTGTCATTGATCTTCTTTTGCTTCCGAGAGACTCCAATCGTCAAGGCCAGCAACTCTGAGCTGAGCTTCCTGTTGCTCTTCTCCTTGACTCTGTGTTTTCTGTGTTCTCTCACTTTCATTGGCCGGCCCTCTGAGTGGTCCTGTATGTTGCGCCACACAGCGTTTGGGATCACCTTTGCTCTGTGTATGTCCTGCGTCCTGGCAAAGACCATAGCGGTGGTGATAGCTTTCCAGGCCACAATGCCAGGCAATACAGTTCCCCAGTGCTCTATTCCTCTCCAGAGAATCAGTGTGTTCAGTTGTACCCTCCTACAGGTGGTTATATGTGTTCTCTGGTTAGCTCTCGCTCCTTCAGTCCCAGTCAAAAACGCCCACGCCACTGAAAAGGTCATTTTAGAGTGTGATGTGGGTTCAGCTATTGGTTTCTGGGCTGTGTTGGGGTATATAGGACTCCTGGCTCTCTTGTGCTTTGTGCTGGCTTTTCTGGCTCGAAAGCTGCCTGATAACTTCAGTGAGGCCAAATTCATCACCTTCAGCATGCTCATATTCTGTGCAGTCTGGATCACCTTTATACCAGCTTATGTCAGCTCTCCTGGGAAGTTCACAGTAGCTGTAGAGATATTTGCCATTTTGGCCTCCAGTTTTGGGTTGCTTTTCTGTATATTTGGTCCAAAGTGTTATATCATATTACTTAAACCAGAGAAAAATACAAAAAAACACATAATGGGGAAAAGTCATGCACAATCACAATAATGTAATTTACGGAACGGAGACCTGGAGGAAAAAGGTTTCAATTTAATTCAGGGGATGTTTTAGTATTTTTTTTTATCTAGTCCAGAAGAGGGTCATGTAATTTTTCATTTTTGACATTTCAATATTTTAATTGTTTTAGAATGAGTTTCTTATTACGCTATATCTCCATGTGTGCCCGATGCCGCCCTTCATCTCTGATTCTCCGCACTGTGCGCAACATCAAGTGCGTCTATATACTGTTTAGTATGGTCTCAATCAAATGATCCATACCGTAGGCTATAAGTGCATGCTTGGAGAAGCACAGTTCTTTATTTTTATATAGAAGCACCGTGGCTAAGAAAAACTCCCTTGCAAGGCCAAAACCTAGTAAACCTATAGAGGAACCAGGCTCTGAGGGGTGGCCAGTCCTCTTCTGGCTGTGCCGGATTGAGATTATAGGAGAACATGGCCATTAAGGCCAGATGGTTCTTCAAGATGTTCAAATGTTCATAGATGACCAGCAGGGTCAAATAATAATCAGTGGTTGTAGAAGGTGAAACAGGTCTGCACCTCAGAAGTAAATGTCAGATTGCTTTTCATAGCCGAGCTTTCAGCTGTTGAGACAGCAGGTGCGTTAGAGAAGGATAGAGGGAGAGAGAGTCGAAAACAGCAGGTCCGTGACAAGGTGGAACATCCGGTGAACAGGTCTGGGTTCCAAAGCCGCAGGCAGAACAGTTGAAACTGGAGCAGCAGCACGACCAGGTGGACTCGGGACAGCCAGGAGTCATCAGGCCAGGTAGTGCTGCGGCATGGTCCAAGGTCTCAGGTCTTCCGGGAGGGGAGGGGAGAGAGAGAGAGAGATGGGAGAATTAGACCCCAGCACATAGACTATTGCAGCATAGATACTGGAGGCTGAGACAGGTCGGGTGAGGGGAACACTGTGGCCCTGTCCTACGATACCCCCGGACAGGCCAACCAGAAAGGATTTAACCCCACCCGCTTTGCCAAAGCACAGCCCCCACACCACGAGAGGGATAATCTCCTATAGCATCACACCCATCATTAACGGTAACATATCAAGGATTACAGATGGAGTGTTGTCAGGACCCTGACATGTGAGACACCGCAGCTGGAAGACCTCCTGGTGATCACTCCGCTAACAGTCACAGCTAAGGCTGGGGAGCCTGTGTGCAGATGTTATGGAACAAAATAACTGTCACATTTCTCAAACGAGGGAGACATCAACTTCGGAGACATTTTCTCCTTTCACCCAAAACCCAGTCAGTGTGAACCCAACTTTGCAGGTCAACCCAGGAAGCATCCAGTGTGAACCCAACTTTGCAGGTCAACCCAGGAAGCATCCAGTGTGAAGGGTAAGAAAGTGTTGAAAATCAGTTATTGCTTTTATGTCTCTTTTTCACATATACAAACATGTCTAATCACAGAGTAAGACTAATCATATTTCAAAGAAAGTGTTGAAAACCATCTGTATCTGTAAGTGACTGTACTAGATCTCCTCTTTGCAGGCTGGACCCAGGTGAGCTCCAGTACAACCAGAACATGATCTTTGTCATAGTGGAGATCAATAACAGCTCTGAGCTGCTGCCAGGGCTGTCTCTGGGCTACAGGATCCTTTTAACTCGTCCCTCACCCTCTGTGCGGGTGTCCCTGGCTTTGATAAACGGATATGAGGAGGGGCCACAGAGCTGAACCGAGCCCGACCACCGTACACGCTGTCATAGGGGAGACCACTATGACAGTAGGCATGGCACGCACCATGGAGCCCTTCCACATACCAGTGGTGAGTCAGGGAGTGTCTGGCATGACACGTACCATGGAGCCCTTCCAGATACCAGTGGTGAGTCAGGGAGTATCTGACATGGCACGTACCATGGAGCCCTTCTACATACCAGTGGTGAGTCAGGGAGTATCTGACATGGCACGTACCATGGAGCCCTTCTACATACCTGTGGTGAGTCAGGGAGTGTCTGGCATGGCACGTACCATGGAGCCCTTCCACATACCTGTGGTGAGTCAGGGAGTGTCTGGCATGGCACGTACCATGGAGCCCTTCCACATACCTGTGGTGAGTCAGGGAGTATCTGACATGGCACGTACCATGGAGCCCTTCTACATACCTGTGGTGAGTCAGGGAGTGTCTGGCATGGCACGTACCATGGAGCCCTTCCACATACCAGTGGAGAGTGTCTGTCTGTATGTATTAATACAAAATAAAGGCAGAGATGATACTAGGTGAAAACACTGTCTTGCCTATGTGCTACTTTTAACGGAATGGCAACATCAGAGCAGTGTGTTAACGGTTTTGTGTTTTTTTGGTCTTCCAGCTCAGTCATTCAGCCAGCTGTGCTTGTCTGAGTAACAGAAGGCAATACCCTTCATACTTCAGAACCATTTCTAGTGACCTCTACATGAGCAGAGCCATGGCCCAGCTGGTCAAACACTTTGGCTGGACTTGGGTGGGGGCCATCAGAACTAACAGTGACTATGGTAACAAGGCCAAAAAAGAACACCTTTAGCCTGAAACTCTGTGGCTGTCACACCCTGATCTGTTTCACCTGTCTTTGTGATTGTCTCCACCCCCCTCCAGGTGTCGTCCATCTTTCCTATTATCCCCTGTGTATTTATACCTGTGTTCTCTGTCTGTCTTTTGCCAGTTCGTCTTGTTTATCAAGTCAACCAGTGTTTTTGTTATTAACTCCTGCTTTTCTCAGTCTCTCTTTTTCTCGCCCTCCTGGTTTTGACCATTGCCTGTCCTGACTCTGATCTCGCCTGCCTGACCACTCTGCCTACCCTGACCTTGAGCCTGCCTGCTTTCCGGTAGCGTTGCCCCACCTCTGGTTTACTGACCCCTGCCTGGCTTTACCAGCCTATTGCCTCTGTTGGATTATTAAATGGTTGTTCATTCAGTGTGTCTGCATCTGAGACTGGATTTACTAAACCAACAAATAACACCTGTAGCCTGTAACTCTGTGGCTTTACTAAACCAACAAATAACACCTGTAGCCTGTAACTCTGTGGCTTTACTAAACCAACAAATAACACCTGTAGCCTGTAACTCTGTGGCTTTACTAAACCAACAAATAACACCTGTAGCCTGTAACTCTGTGGCTTTACTAAACCAACAAATAACACCTGTAGCCTATAACTCTGTAGCTTTACTAAACCAACAAATAACACCTGTAGCCTGTAACTCTGTGGCTTTACTAAACCAACAAATAACACCTGTAGCCTGTAACTCTGTGGCTTTACTAAACCAACAAATAACACCTGTAGCCTGTAACTCTGTGGCTTTACTAAACCAACAAATAACACCTGTAGCCTGTAACTCTGTGGCTTTACTAAACCAACAAATAACACCTGTAGCCTGTGACACTGTGGCTTTACTAAACCAACAAATAACACCTGTAGCCTGTAAATCTGTGGCTTTACTAAGCCAACAAATAACGTCTGTAGCCTGTGACACTGTGGCTTTACTAAACCAACAAATAATATCTTTAGCCTGTGACACTGTGGCTTTACTAAGCCAACAAATAACACCTGTAGCCTGTAACTGTGGCTTTACTAAGCCAATAAATCACACCTGTAGCCTGTGATGCGAGGAAGGTGGAGAAAGCAAGATTGTGTTTAAAAAGACCTCCTGGTGTTGCATTACCTCACCCACGTGAATTTCACCACTAAGCATGGTGAGAGGGTGTTATTGATGGCTATTCCCTGATCAGCATGCTGAGAGGGTGTTATTGATGGCTATACCCTGGTCAGCATGCTGAGAGGGTGTTATTGATGGCTAAGGCCTGGTCAGCATGCTGGGAGGGTGTTATTGATGGCTAAGGCCTGGTCAGCATGCTGGGAGGGTGTTATTGATGGCTAAGGCCTGGTCAGCATGCAGGGATGGTGTTATTGACGGCTAAGGCCTGGTCAGCATGCTGAGAGGGTGTTATTGATGGCTATGCCCTGGTCAGCATGCTGAGAGGGTGTTATTGGTGGCTATGCCCTGGTCAGCAAACAGAGAGGGTGTTATTGATGGCTAAGGCCTGGTCAGCATGGTGAAATGGTGTTATTTGATGGCTACGTCCTGGTCAGCATGCTGAGAGGGTGTTATTGATGGCTATGCCCTGGTCAGCGTGGTGAGAGGGGGTTATTTGATGGCTAAGGCCTGGTCAGCATGCTGAGAGGGTGTTATTTGATGGGCAGGGAGACGAATCGGAGGTCTACGGCCTGGTCAACTGGCTGATGGATAACATTGATTGAGACCATTGGCTACTATGATGCCTCACAGCCAGAGAGCCAGCAGTTTGAGTGCTGTCTGGACAGGCCATTGGCCTGAGGTAAGGACCTGTTAGGGAGATGGTCTGTGTAACTGTTCTGAATGGCTTTGTGTGTGACTGTGCTCCTTTAGGCCAAGTCTATTTACAGTGAACGTTTTGTATTAAAGAATAATGTATGGTTATGTGTGATTGTGACTAAATATGAGGGGTCCCTTGATTTAAAGTGCATCTGTGTGTTCCATTTACCCAGGTCTATCTGCAGTGAGAGCTGTCTGCCAGGTACCAGCCGGGCCTTCGTTAAGAAGAAACCTGTCTGCTGCTTCAACAGCATCTCCTGTGCAGACGGGTCAGCAACACCACAAGTGAGACCTCAGGGCTCATAGCTTTTACGCTAGCCTTCATCATGTTCATGTGGGGAAGAATCTCAGCCAGCACTTTACTGGTCTATCTAAAGATGTACTCGCTGTACATAATCAAACTGTTTATGCTTTCAGATACAGCGAGATGTGCAACAAGTCAAACGAAGAGGGAGATAACTGCAATTTGAAAGGGTTGGAGTACATAACCATCAGGGAACTCAAGGTTATACTTGGTAACCTTCTCTGTGTTTGGTGGGTGTCTGACAATGACAATAGCACTGATATTCTTCCACTACAGACAGACTCACATCGTCAGAGCCAAATACCTCTGAGCTGAGCTTCCTGCTGCTCTTCTCGTTCTCTTACTTTCATTGGCCGGCACTCTGAGTGGTCCTGTATGCTGCGCCACACAGCGTTTGGGATCACCTTCGTCCTCTGCATCTCTTGTGTTCTGAGGAAAACAATAGTGATGTTGATGGCCTTCAGGGCTACAATTCCAGCCAGTAATGTCATGAAATGGTTTGGTCCTACACAGCAGAGACTCAGTGTTTTGGCTTTCACTCTCATACAGGTCCTGATTTGTGTACTTTGGTTAACAGTCTCCACCTCCTTTCCTCTACAAGAACATGAATACCTACAAGGAAAAGATCATTCTAGAGTGTGATGTGGGTTCAGCTATTGCTTTCTGTGCTGTGTTGGGCTACATAGGACTGCTGGCTCTCTTGTGCTTTGTGCTGGCTTTTCTGGCTAGAAAGCTGTCTGACAAATTCAATGAGGCCAAATTCATCACCTTCAGCATGCTCATATTCTGTGCAGTCTGGATCACCTTTCTCCCAGCTTGTCTCAGCTCTCCTGGGAAGTTCACAGTAGCTGTGGAGATCTTTGCTATTCTGGCCTCCAGTTTTGGTTTACTTTTCTGCATATCTGCTCCTAAATGTTTCATTATATTGCTTAGGCCAGAGCAAAATACCAAGAAACATGTGATGGGGAAGACATCCAATGACATACGATATTAAAGAAACAAATTATGGGGAAGACATCTAACGACGATATTATTTTGGGAGAGGCGTCAACCAAAGCCCTTTAGGATGAATACTGACCATTGGCTTATTCAACGTCTTTCTATAATAAACACAGACACATCATATCTAAGTCAGTCATGGGTTAAACTCATCCACAGGCTCAATTGATACCAAAAATAGAGTCTGGAAACACTGTGCAATGAAGTGGGACATGAAAGGGGAAGGGTTCAAATCAATGGAGGATAGAGAGAGCCTGCTAAACTGGAGAAAATCTCACAATGATCATATTGAGTTTGGGCATATAACGTTTACCTGTGAGAACTAGGTGCATGCTTTCTGATTTCCCCATCTCACTTCCTTGTTTAGCCTAATTCGTTTAAAGAGGGCAGGTTCTAAGGGTTATGTTGGATGGTGATGGACTGAGATATCAGCCAATGTAAATCCGCTCCTGCCATGGGCTCCATTCCTGTCTCTTCGTGACCATTGTTGAAAGACGGTTTGAAAGAGAAAGAGCCGGCTTGTCGACGAGATCTGTCACAGGTACATGGATGTTCAATATGTCCTGAACACACATCCAACAGCACATTATGCCAAGCAGCCATATCTACATGGGTGTGGTCGCACATTATGAAAGTCAAGACAATAATGAAGCAGAAAGAAAATTTATTATTTTGGTGAGTCAGGGAGTGTCTGGCATGGCACTCCCTGACTCTTATGTTTCTCACTGCTCTACCCCAGCGGCCACTGACAGCCTGCTGTGACCCCCTCAGTGACCCCCTCAGTGACTGCTGCTGTCCAGTCCAGATCAGGAGCCCACACACAAGCCCCTTACTGAGCCTCTGTCTCAAAGGCCTGCTCTGGACAAGCATGGTCTACTATCTCATCAAAAACAACATTGACTTCTTAAACCTCTCCTCATAGGCCTGTGGGCCACAACCCAATGTGTGTCAATACACCAATGGGAATTTGGCATTCATACCACCATCAATTTAAAGCAAGGTCTCATTGAAATGTGTTATAATGAATATATGTCTGTACTGAATGTATGGTGTAATATATTGGCTACCGTTCATGTAATATTACAGTGGTTGTCATAAACAATTCATATATCTCTGGATCTCCAGTCTTATTATCACAATGCTAGAGGAATACACAAATAAAATCAAAAAACTAGAATGGTCATTTTCTATGAATTGTGTGACTTGCTTCAGCTGGCCAAATGTATCTGTATGTAGTAGTAGTAGTAGTAGAAACAATAGTAATAGTAAATCAAATCAAATCTAATTTTATTAGTCACATGCGCTGAATTCAACTGGTCTGGACCTTACAGTGAAATGCTTACTTACGAGTTCCTAACCAACAATGCAGTTTAAAGAAATGCGGATAAGAATAAGAAAAATAAGTAAGAAGTAATAGTGGTAGTAGTAGCAGTAGTGGTAGTAGTAGTGGTGGGAGGGGTAGTAGTAGTAGTAGTAGTAGTAGTAATGGTAGTAGTGGAAGTACTGCTAGTAGTAGTAGTAGTACTAGTGATAGTAGTACGGGTAGTAGTATTCGTAGTAGTGGTAGTAGTGGTAGTAGTACTAGTGGTTGTAGTACTAGTAGTAGTAGTAGTAGTGGTAGTAGGTGTAGGCCTAGTGGTAGTAATAGTAATGGTAGTAGTAGTAGGCCTAGTGGTAGTAGTAGTAGTAATAGTGGTGGGAGTAGTAGTAGTAGTAGTAGTAGTAGTAGTAGTAGTAGTAGTAGTAGTAGTATTAATAGTAGCAATGGTAGTAGTGGAAGTACTACTAGTAGTTGTAGTAGTACTAGTGATAGTAGTACGGGTAGTAGTATTCGTAGTAGTGGTAGTAGTGACAGTAGTGGTAGTAGTACTAGTAGTAGTAGTAGTAGTAGTGGTAGTAGGTGTAGGCCTAGTGGTAGTAATAGTAGTGGTAGTAGTAGTAGTAGTAGTAGTAGTAGTGGTTGTAGTGGTAGTGTAACAGTATAGACTTTATGTCCGTCCCCTCACCCCGACCTGGGCGCGAACCAGGGACGCTCTGCACACGTCAACAGTCACCCTCGAAGCATCGTTACCCATCGCTCCACAAAAGCCACGGCCCTTGCAGAGCAAGGGGAACCACTACTTCAAGGTCTCAGAGCAAGTGACGTCACCGATTGAAATGCTATTTAGCGCACACCGCTAACTAAGCTAGCCGTTTCACATCCGTTACACTCACCCCCCTGTTGACCTCCTCCTTTTCCGCAGCAACCAGTGATCCGGGTCAACAGCATCAATGTAACAGTATAGACTTTACACCGTTCCCTCGCCCATACCCGGGCGTGAACCAGGGACCCTCTGCACACAGCAACAACAGTCACCCACGAAGCATCGTTACCCATCGCTCCACAAAAGCCGCGGCCCTTGCAGAGCAAGGGGAACCACTACTTCAAGGTCTCAGAGCAAGTGACGTCACCGATTGAAATGCTATTTAGCGCACACCGCTAACTAAGCTAGCCGTTTCACATCCGTTACAGTAGTAGTCCTAGTGGTAGTACTAGTAGTGGAAGTACAGTGCCTTGCGAAAGTATTCGGCCCCCTTGAACTTTGCGACCTTTTGCCACATTTCAGGCTTCAAACATAAAGATATAAAACTGTATTTTTTTGTGAAGAATCAACAACAAGTGGGACACAATCATGAAGTGGAACGACATTTATTGGATATTTCAAACTTTTTTAACAAATCAAAAACTGAAAAATTGGGCGTGCAAAATTATTCAGCCCCTTTACTTTCAGTGCAGCAAACTCTCTCCAGAAGTTCAGTGAGGATCTCTGAATGATCCAATGTTGACCTAAATGACTAATGATGATAAATACAATCCACCTGTGTGTAATCAAGTCTCCGTATAAATGCACCTGCACTGTGATAGTCTCAGAGGTCCGTTAAAAGCGCAGAGAGCATCATGAAGAACAAGGAACACACCAGGCAGGTCCGAGATACTGTTGTGAAGAAGTTTAAAGCCGGATTTGGATACAAAAAAAAATCCCAAGCTTTAAACATCCCAAGGAGCACTGTGCAAGCGATAATATTGAAATGGAAGGAGAGAGAGAAAGAAAGAGAGAAAGAGAGAATTAGAGAGAGCACACTTAAATTCACACAGGACACCGAATAGGACAGGAGAGGTACTCCAGATATAACAAACTGACCCTAGCCTCACGACACATAAACTAATGCTGCATAAATACTGGAGGCTGAGACAGGAGGGGTCAGGAGACACTGTGACCCCATCCGAGGACACCCCCGGACAGGGCCAAACAGGAAGGATATAACCCCACCCACTTTGCCAAAGCACAGCCCCCACACCACTAGAGGGATATCTTCAACCACCAACTTACCATCCTGAGACAAGCCCGAGTATAGCCCACAAAGATCTCCGCCATGGCACAACCCAAGGGGGGGGGGGTGCCAACCCAGACAGGAAGATCACATCAGTGACTCAACCCACTCAAGTGACGCACCCCTCCCAGGGACGGTATGAAAGAGCCCCAGTAAGCCAGTGACTCGGCCCCTGTAATAGGGTTAGAGGCAGAGAATCCCAGTGGAAAGAGGGGAACCGGCCAGGCAGAGACAGCAAGGGCGGTTCGTTGCTCCAGAGCCTTTCCGTTCACCTTCCCTTTCCTGGGCCAGACTACACTCAATCATATGACCCACTGAAGAGATGCGTCTTCAGTAAAGACTTAAAGGTTGAGACAGAGTTTGCGTCTCTTACATGGGTAGGCCGACCATTCCATAAAAATGGAGCTCTATAGGAGAAAGCCTGGTACACATCCGGTGGATAGAGAGCCGTTTATTATGTTCAACATAGGAGGGCCAAGCACAGGAAGCAGCTCTTTCAGTAGTTTAGTTGGAATAGGGTCCAGTACGCAGCTTGAAGGTTTAGAGGCCATGATTATTTTCATCATTGTGTCAAGAGATATACTACTAAAACACTTGAGCGTCTCTCTTGATCCTCGGTCCTGGCAGAGTTGTGTAGACTCAGGACAACTGAGCATTGAAGGAATACGCAGATTTAAAGAGGAGTCCATAATGTGCTTTCTAATAATCATGATCTTTTCCTCAAAGAAGTTCATGAATTTATCACTGCTGAAGTGAAAGCCATCCTCTCTTGGGGAATGCTGCTTTTTAGTTAGCTTTGCGACAGTATCAAAAAGGAATTTCGGATTATTCTTATTTTCCTCAATTAAGTTTGAAAAATTGGATGATCGAGCCGCAGTAAGGGCTCTTCGGTACTGCACGGTACTGTCTTGTACTACTAGTTATAGTAGTAATGGTAGTAGTGGTAGTACTACTACTAGTAGTAGTAGTAGTAGTGGAATAAGTAGTAGTGGTAGTATAACGAGTGGCCGTAGTGGTAGTAGTATTGGTGGTAGTAGTGGTAGTAGTAGTGGAGGTAGTAGTAGTAGTACTAGTGGTAAAAGTAGTAGTAGTGGTAGTAGTCTAGTGGGAGTAGTACTAGTAGTGGTAGTAGTGTTAGTAGTACTAGTGTTAATAGTGGTAGTAGTACTAGTGATAGTAGTAATGGTAGTAGTACTAGTAGTAGTGGTAGTAAGAGTGGTAGTAGTGGTAGTAGTACTAGTGGTAGTAGTGGTAGTATTACTAGTGGTAGTAGTACTAGTAGTAGTGGTAGTAGTGGTAGTAGTAGTACTAGTGGTAGTAGTGGTAGTAGTAGTAGTAGTAGTAGTAGTAGTAGTAGTAGTAGTAGTAGTAGTGGTGGTGGGAGTGGTAGTAGTAGTAGTGTTTAGTATCCGTAGTATCCGTAGTAGTAGTAGTAGTAGTAGTAGTGGTAGTAGTAGTAGTAGTAGTAGTAGTAGTAGTGTTAGTAGTGGTAGTAGTCCTCATGGTAGAATTATTAGTAGTAGTAGTAGTAGTATTGGTAGTAGTGGTAGTAGTAGTAGTAGTAGTAGTGGTAGTAGTGGTAGTAGTAGTAGTAGTAGTAGTAGTAGTAGTGGTTAGTATTATAAGTAGTAGTATGTGTAGTAGTAGTAGTAGTGGTAGTAGTAGTAGTAGTAGTAGTAGTAGTAGTAGTGTTAGTAGTGTTAGTAGTGGTAGTAGTCCTCATGGTAGAATTATTAGTGGTAGTAGTAGTAGTAGTAGTATTGGTAGTAGAACTAATGCTAGTAGTGGTAGTAGTAGGAGTAGTGGTAGTAGTGGTAGTAGTAGTTGTGGTAGTAGTAGTAGTAGTAGTAGTAGTGGTTAGTATTATAAGTAGTAGTATGTGTAGTAGTAGTAGTAGTGGTAGTAGTAGTAGGCCTAGTAGTAGTAGTGGTAGTAGTAGGCCTAGTGGTAGTAGTAGTAGTGGTAGTAGTAGTAGTATAAGTAGTCATTTGTAGTAAAACTAATGGTAGTAGTGGTAGTAGTAGTGGTGGTAGTAGTAGTAATACTAGTGGTAGTAGTTGTAGTAGTAGTAGTAGTAGTGGGAGTGGTGGTAGTAGTAGTAGTAGTAGTAGTAGTAGTAGTAGTAGTAGTAGTAGCAGTAATGGTAGTAGTGGTAGTACTACTAGTAAAATTAATAGTAGTACTAGTGATAGTAGTACGGGTAGTAGTAGTAGTAGTAGTAGTAGTGGTAGTAGTAATGGTAGTAGTAGTATTAGTGGTAGTAGAACTAATGCTATTAGTGGTAGTAGTAGTAGTAGTGGTAGTAGTGGTAGTAGTAGTTGTGGTAGTAGTAGTAGTAGTAGTAGTGGCTAGTATTATAAGTAGTAGTATGTGTAGTAGTAGTAGTAGTAGTGGTAGTAGTAGTAGGCCTAGTAGTAGTAGTGGTAGTAGTAGGCCTAGTGGTATTAGTCGTAGTAGTCCTAGTGGTAGTAGTAGTAGTATAAGTAGTCATTTGTAGTAAAACTAATGGTAGTAGTGGTAGTAGTAGTGGTGGTAGTAGTAGTAATACTAGTGGTAGTAGTTGTAGTAGTAGTAGTAGTAGTGGGAGTGGTGGTAGTAGTAGTAGTAGTAGTAGTAGTAGTAGTAGTAGTAGTAGTAGTAGTAGTAATGGTAGTAGTGGTAGTACTACTAGTAAAAGTAATAGTAGTACTAGTGATAGTAGTACGGGTAGTAGTAGTAGTAGTAGCGGTAGTAGTAATGGTAGTAGTAGTAGTAGTGGTAGTAGTACTAGTGATATTAGTAGTACTAGTCGTAGTGGTAGTAGTGGTAGCAGTAGTAGTAGTAGTGGTAGTAGTACTGGTGTTAATAGTGGTAGTAGTAGTAGTAGTAGTAGTAGTAGTGGGAGTGGTGGTAGTAGTAGTAGTAGTGGGAGTGGTGGTAGTAGTAGTAGTAGTAGTAGTAGTAGTAGTAGTAGTAGTAGTAGTAGTAGTAGTAGTAGTAGTACTAATGGTAGTAGTGGTAGTACTACTAGTAAAAGTAATAGTAGTACTAGTGATAGTAGTACGGGTAGTAGTAGTAGTAGTAGTGGTAGTAGTAATGGTAGTAGTAGTAGTAGTGGTAGTAGTACTAGTGATATTAGTAGTAATGGTAGTAGTAGTAGTAGTAGTGGTAGTAGTGGTGGTAGTAATAGTAGTGGTGGTAGAAGTAGTAGTAGTAGTAGTAGTAATAGTGGTAGTAGTACTAGTGGTAGTAGTGGTAGTAGTACTACTGTGTAATTTAACTCACCTGGGGTTAGTTGCATGTGCGTACAGGGTAAAAATAGTCTTCAGCAAGTTTTGAAAAGGAAAACAGAACATTCTGCTCCATCGCACTCCATTGTATAGTGCAAGGATGCAAAGTACAGTTGAAGTCAAAAATTAACATACACTTAGGTTGGAGTCATTAAAACTTGTTTTTCAACCACTCCACAAAGTTCTTGTTAACAAACTATAGTTTTGGCAAGTCAGTTAGGACATCTACTTTTGCATGACACAAGTCATTTTTCCAACAATTGTTTAAAGACAGATTATTTCACTTATAATTCACAGTATCATTATTCCAGTTGGACAGGAGTTTACATTCACTAAGTTGACTGTGCCTTTAAACAGCTTGGAAAATTCCAGAAAATGATGTCATGGCTTTAGAAGCTTCTGATAGGCTAATTGACATAATTTTAGTCAATTGGAGGTGTACCTGTGGATGTATTTCAAGGCCTACCTTCAAACTCAGTGCCTCATTGGTTGACATCATAGGAAAATCAAAAGGAATCAGCCAAGAGCTCAGAAAAAAAAACTGTAGACCTCCACAAGTCTGGTTCGTCCTTGGGAGCAATTTCCAAAGTCCTGAAGGTACGACGTTCATCTGTACGAACAATTGTACGCAAGTATAAACACCATGGGACCACGCAGCCGTCATACCGCTGAGGAAGGAGACGCCTTCTGTCTCCTAGAGATGAACGTACTTTGGTGCAAAAAGTGCAAATAAATGCCAGAACAACAGCAAAGGACCTTGTGAAGATACTGGAGGATACAAGAACAAAAGTATCGATATCCACAGTGAAACGAGTCCTATATCAACATAACCTCAAAGGCTGCTCAGCAAAGAAGAAGCCACTGCTCAAAAACCGCTGTAAAAAATCCAGACTACGGTTTGCAACTGCACATGGGGACAAAGAGAGACCTTTTTGGAGAAATGTCCTCCGATCTTCTGAAAGTAAAATATAACTGTTTGGCCATAATGACCATCGTTATGTTTGGAGGAAAAAGAGGGAGGTGTCACGACTCCGACCGAAGGTGGCTCCCCTTCCCGTTTGGGTGGCGCTCGGCGGTAGTCGTCGCCGGCCTACTAGCTGCCACTGATTCTTTCCTCCCCCTCCTTATGTGTTTATTGAGTACACCTGTTTCGAGTTGGGTATAATTAGTGAGGCTTTATTAGTCAGCCGGCCCGCCTGGTTCTTTGTGCGGGATTAATTATTGTGACCTTCTGTTTTGTAGTAGAGGAACATGTTTGTTCCTGGTCGTGCATTTTGGTTGTGAGCACCCTGTATTGCGTTTTGTGCCTTAAAGAGCACAGCATCGCACTCTATGTTTCCTGCGTCTGACTCCACACCCACGACACCCGGAGCGTTACAGGATGCTTGCAAGCCGAAGAACACCATCCCAACCGTGAAGCATGGGGGACTGGTGCACTTCACAAAATGATGGCATCATGAGGACGGAAAATGATGTGGATATATTGAAACAACATCTCAAGACATCAGTCAGGAAGTTAAAGCTTGGTGTCACGAACTTTATAATGAGTGGACCAAAGCGCAGCGTGATCTTTGTTCCACATCTTTTTGTTACTAGGTGAAACTTAGAGCAAAACGAAACGTGAAGCTACTATAGTGCTCGCAGGCAACTATACATAGTCAAGAACCCACAAAGCACAATGGGGCAATGGCTGCCTAAATATGATCACCAATCAGAGACGACGATTAACTGCTGCCTCTGATTGTGAACCATACCAGGCCAACATAGATCATTAATCACCTAGATAACCCAACCTAGTCATTGTCACTCCCCAACCACCATAGAGATTAAACAGCTCTCGATGGTCAGGGCGGAGCAATTGGTCACAAATGGGAATGTGATGAAAGAAATAAAAGCTGAATAAATCATTCTCTCTACTATTATTCTGACATTTCACATTCAGAAAAAAAGTGCTGATCCTAACTGACTTTTAAAAATGTTTTTGTGGAATGTATATGCTTCCTTATGCATTTGAGACAATCAGTTAAATTGTGACAAGGTAGGGGTGGAATACAGAAGATAGCCCTATTTGGTAAAATACCAAGTCCATACTATGACGAGAACAGCTCAAATAAGCAAAGAGAAACAACAGTCCATCATTACTTTAAGACATGAAGGTCAGTCAATATGGAACCTTTGCAAAAACCATCAAGCGCTATGATGAAACTGGCTCTCATGAGGCCTGCCACAGGAAAAGAAGACCCAGAGTTACCTCTGCTGCAGAGGATAAGTTCATTAGAGTTACCAGCCTCAGAAATTGCAGCCAAATAAATGCTTTACAGAGTTCAAGTAGCAGACACATCTCAACATCAACAGTTCAGACTAGACTGTGTGAATCAAGCCTTCATGGTTGAGTTGCTGCTAGTACTAATGGACACCAACAAGAAGAAGAGACTTGCTTAGGCCAAGAAGCATGAGCAATGGACAGTAGACCGGTGGAAATCTGTCATTTGGTCTGATGAGTCCAAATTTGCGATTTTTGGTTCCAACCGCTGAGTCTTTGGGAGATGCAGAGTAGGTGAATGAATGATTTCCCCATGTGTGGTTCCCACCGTGAAGCATGGAGGAGGAAGTGGGAAAGTGTGGGGGTGCTTTGCTGGTGACACTGTCAGTGATTTATTTAGAATTCAAGGCACACTTAACCAGAATGGCTTCCACAGCATTCTGCAGTGATATGCCATCCCATCTGGTTGGCACTTAGTGGGTCTATCATTTGTTTTTCAACAGGACAATGATCCAAAACAGGCTGTGTAAGGGCTACTTGGCCAAGGAGAGTGATGGAGTGCTGCATTAGATGACCTGACCTCCACAATCACCCCACCTCAACCCAATTGATATGGTTTGGGATGAGTTGGAATGCAGAGTGAAGGAAAAACAGCCAACACATGCTCAACGTATGTGGGAACTCTTTCAAGACTGTTGGAAAAGCATCCCTCATGAAGCTGGATGAGAGAATGCTAAGAGTGTGCAAAGCTGTCATCAAGGCAATTTAAACGCATTTGTTTTACTTTTAAAACGTCTCTGGGATAGTTTCCTGAATTTCCTCCTGACTGACGTGCCCAGGATATGCATATAATTGGTACCATTTGATAGAAAACACATTGACGTTTCTAAAACTGTTAAGATAATTCTGAGACTATAACAAAAATGATATGGCAGGCGAAAATCCGATGGAAATCGACAAGAATGTTATTTTTTCAGCGCCCAGGCTCTTATTATGGAAACCTATTGTTTCTATATATATCCTTCTCCTAGATTGCAATTCCTATGGATTACACTAGATGTCAACAGTCTTTATTCAAGGATTGAAGCTTCTTTTTTAAAAAGGAAGAAGTTATTGGAGTTTTTGTTAGTTTTTGTTAGGAGACCATCTGAAGAAAATCAGTCTTTCGGCTCGCGAGGGAGAGGACGCGCGCTTACGAATTTTCCTTTCCTATTGAACATACTACTTCCATATGAAATTTTGTAGTTTATTTACATTTTAGAGAACCTGAGGACTAAATAGAAATGTTGTTTGACTTGTTTGGACAAAGTTTAGCATTAGCTTTTTGGACTAATTTTTGGACTAATTGTTAAACGTGTGGATTACTGAAACCAATGTCGCCAACTAAACTGACTTTTTGGGATATAAAGAAGCATTTTATCGAACAAAAAGACCATTCATGCTGAAGATGGGACCCTTGGGATTGCAAACAGAGGACAATCTTCAAAGGTAAGTGATTTATTTAATTAATCGCTATTTGTGATTTTGTGAAGCCTGTGCTGGTTGAAAAATATGTTGATGTGGTGCACCTTCCTCAGACAATCGCACAGTATGGTTTTGCCATAAAGCCTTTTTGAAATCTGACAACACAGTTAGATTAACATGAAATTTAGCTTTTAAATTATGTAAGACACTAGTATGTTCGTTAATGTTTAATATTGTGAAGATGTATTTGTATTGCGCACCCCCAATTACACCGGAAGTTGTCGGTTTGTGTCCCGCAAGTGGAACAGCTAGCCCTAATTAACTCTAGGCAAGTCATTTAATAATAAAATCTTATTTACAAAGACGGCCTAACTCAGACAACACAGAGCCAATTGTGCGCTGCCAAATGGGACTCCCAATCAGAGCCAGATGTGATATTGAATGGAACCAGGGACTGTAGTGACACCTTGCACTGTAATGCAGTTCATTAGACTGCTGCGACACTCGGGAGCCAAATAAACAACTGCCAGAAGTGGAAACAACTGGCAAAGGTTGGCTACTTTGAAGGATCTCAAATAAAATATATTGTTTAACACTTTTTTGGTTACTGCATGATTCCATATGTGGTATTTCATAGTTGTGATGTTTTCAATATTTTTCTAAAATGTAGAAAAATAGTAAAAATAAACAAAAAGCCTTGAAAATGTAGTTGTGTCCAAACCTTTGACTGGTACAATCTGTTGAAGTGTGTAAGCACTGTGTGGGCTTGTCCCTAGGATTTCCAAAAGACAAAGAGCTGGATCAGTGGTTCACCAATCAGGGCCTTCTTTGCGACCATCAGGTTACGTACCCGGGACAAACCGTGAGCTAGACAAAAACCTTGTCTATGATGAGAAGGGAGTTGGGATACTGACAGAGGCTGGGCTAAGTTGTTAATATGAGCAAAGCAGTGGATAGATAAGTGCAGATTTCTGACATTATGGAAATACAAATGTATATGTGTCATGCTATTCCAGAAGTTTCATTTTTGTGTAACAATTTCAACACACACGTACAAAAACAATGATCATTTATTTCAAACTATTTCTGTTTTATGTATGTGTTTAAATGGTAATACATAGAAACATGTGAAGGCATGACAGATATCATTTGTAATTATTTTTTATTTGAAATAAAATGTAATTGTTCTATTTTTTATGTATGTTTTTAAATTGGCATACAAAAAAAACTTTGGGAAAGCAGAAACCTGCAATTATCTATCCACTGCTTGCTCATAATAGCAGCGTAACCCAGCCTCTGTCACTATCCCACCTCCCTCTCTCATCCTGTACCCCGGGGACACAATAAACACTAGAACCACATCCCACTCGTTGAGAGGGAGTGTATGGGCAGTTCCAGCGTCTTGCGAGGCACTTTCACCTCTATAAAAGAGGAACCCTTCTGTCTGCCCTCACAGACACAGCTGCCCTGCTGAAGGCTGGCATGGCACTGAGTACAGGAGTGGTTCTCCGGCTGCTGGTGGTGGTGATGAGGGGTATAGCTGCTCCAGCTCGAAACTGCTCTCTGCTGGGCCAACCCGCTCTGCCTCTCCTGTCTGCCGAGGGGGACATCAACATTGGGGCAGTGTTCGGTATACATAGGAATGCCCTCTTCAAGGTCCATTCGTTCACCTCCAGACCAGAGAAAACACCCTGTATCAGGTATGTGTTGAAAAACAACTGTCTGTGGGTACTTTTAGCATTTTGGTAATATTTATAAAAATTTTCTGTGATACTAAACACAATACTCAACTCATCTCAACTGAGTATATCAGTTTTGCTGGCATATGTGATTGTGGCAAATGCGATTCTTGGCTTCAACTAACTTATTTTTTGGGTTTGTTATCACTGTCCAGTTTCAACCCACGTGAGTTCCAGTTTGCACAGACCCTGATCTTTGCCCTGGAGGAGATCAACAACAGCAGTGATCTGCTCCCAGGGCTGTCTCTGGGTTACCAGGTCTATGACTCCTGTAGCTATGCCCCCCTGGCCATCCACTCAGCCCTGGCCCTGATGAACAGCCCTGGGCCTGAGGACAGCCTGGGAGACCCTTCCTCCTGTTCCAGATCTCCAGCCATGTTGGGTATTGTAGGGGAGTCAAGCTCCACATCCACCATCGGAATGTCATCCCTGGTCGGACCATTCAATATCCCTGTGGTGAGACACCTTCTGGTTGTGGCTCTTTAGAGGTAGTTTCATCAATGTCAGCTATGCATGAAAAATCAATTCAAATCTTCCCGTTTCTTCCACACAGATCAGCCACTTTGCCACCTGTGCTTGTCTGAGCAACAGAAAGAAGTTCCCCTCCTTCTTCAGAACAATCCCCAGTGACTTCTACCAGAGCAGAGCCCTGGCAAAGCTGGTCAAACACTTTGGATGGAACTGGGTGGGAGTGGTGAACAGCAACAATGACTATGGAAACAACGGCATGGCCACATTCATGGAGGCAGCGTGGCATGAAGGGGTCTGTGTAGAGTACCAAGAGTCCATCCACCGCACAGACCCCAGAGAGAAGCTCCTGGAAGTCGTCAAGGTCATCCGGAGGGCCACAGCCAGGGTGGTGGTACTGTTCTTAACCTTGGGGGAACTCATCCCCCTGATGAATGAGATGGCCCTGGAGGGAGACCCAGGGCTGCAGTGGGTGGGCAGCGAGTCCTGGATCACAGCCAGACTGCTGGCGGATAACAAGGCCTACGGCTTCCTGAGGGGAGCGGTTGGCTTTGCCATCAGGAATGCCAGGCTGGATGGTCTGGAGGGGTTCCTAAACAAGGTGCACCCCTCCCAGGCACCAGACAACACCCTGCTCAGGGAGTTCTGGGAGACCGTGTTCCAGTGCTCCTTCGAGGGGGGCAGCAGCACGCTGTGCACAGGAACAGAGAGCTTAGCAAAGCTGAAGAACCAATACACTGACGTGTCAGAGCTGAGAATATCCAGTAAAGTGTACACAGCTGTATATGCCATTGCACACGCTCTGCACAACCTACTGACAGACTTAAAGAATGACACAGACAGCGGCAAAAGACCAGTCTACAAACCACAGCAGGTGAGCAAGCTCCAGATACGACAAAACTTAAGTAACATATCTTATGAATCATCCCATTCTCTGTCTGTCTGTCTGTCTGTCTGTCTGTCTGTCTGTCTGTCTGTCTGTCTGTCTGTCTGTCTGTCTGTCTGTCTGTCTGTCTGTCTGTCTGTCTGTCTGTCTGTCTGTCTGTCTGTCTGTCTGTCTGTCTGTCTGTCTGTCTGTCTGTCTGTCTGTCTGTCTGTCTGTCTGTCTGTCTGTCTGTCTGTCTGTCTGTCTGTCTGTCTGTCTGTCTGTCTGTCTGTCTGTCTGTCTGTCTGTCTGTCTGTCTGTCTGTCTGTCTGTCTGTCTGTCTGTCTGTCTGTCTGTCTGTCTGTCTGTCTGTCTGTCTGTCTGTCTGTCTGTCTGTCTGTCTGTGCCTGCCTGCCTGCCTGCCTGCCTGCCTGCCTGGCTTTCTGGCTGGCTGGCTTTCTGGCTTTCTGGCTGTCTGGCTGTGTTGTTGAGCAGGTGCTACAGTACCTGAAGGAGGTGAGGTTTAGAGTAAAGACAGGAGAGGAGATCTGGTTTGATGATAACGGAGATGTGGTGGCGTGCTACGACCTAGTGAACTGGCAGCAGGAGGAGGATGGGACCCTGCAGTTCCATGTTGTGGGGCTGTATGATTCCTCGATGCCCCCTGAACAGCGCATTACCTTCAACAAGGGAAAACTGGTCTGGATAGGGGGCCAGGCAGAGGTAGGACTAAATACATGTTGAATATGTTGCAAAAGCATAACACATGCAAATCTCAAACCACTGCAAATGTAAAACATTCATTCAATAATGTATACATAATCCACATAGTCTATCTCAATTGTCTTGTTTTGCATTGGTAATATAACTTCCATAAGTAGTGACATTAAAACATTTCTGCACGTTTATTCATATAAAATACACCAATATTCAGACATGTTGTATTTCTCTACAGGCACCTGCATCAGTGTGCAGTGAGAGCTGTCCCACAGGCACTCGTAAGGCTGTACAGAAAGGAAAGCCTGTATGCTGTTATGACTGTGTACCATGTGCGGAGGGAGAGATCAGTAATATCACAGGTAATATATAATGCATTTATTGCTACCTTCAATACTTTCAAGTTCTGTCACTGCCCAACAGGACTAATAGATATCAAAAAACACATGACACAGTGACACACTGATTCATAGAATGAATGACGTTCTAATCCTTTTACAGATTCTAACGGCTGCTATCGATGTGACTTGGAGTATTGGTCCAATGAAAAAAGGGACCTCTGTGTGTTGAAACCAGTTGAATTCCTCTCCTATGAAGAAATGATGGGCATAGTTCTGGTGTTTTTCTCCTTACTGGGGTCTGGTGTTACTACTCTGGTAGCTGTTGTGTTTTCAATTCATAAGGACACCCCCATCGTCAGAGCCAACAACTCTGAGCTGAGCTTCCTGCTGCTTTTCTCCTTGACTCTTTGTTTTCTGTGTTCTCTTACTTTCATTGGCCGGCCCTCTGAGTGGTCCTGTACACTGCGCCACACAGCGTTTGGGATCACCTTCGTCCTATGCATCTCTTGTGTTCTGGGGAAAACAATAGTGGTGTTGATGGCCTTCAGGGCTACACTTCCAGCCAGTAATATCATGAAATGGTTTGGTCCTCCACAGCAGAGACTCAGTGTTCTTGCTTTCACTCTCATACAGGTCCTGATCTGTGTACTTTGGTTAACAGTCTCCCCTCCTTTCCCCTACAAGAACATGAAGACCTATAAGGAAAAGATCATTCTAGAGTGTGATGTGGGTTCAGCTATTGGTTTCTGGGCTGTGTTGGGGTATATAGGACTCCTGGCTCTCTTGTGCTTTGTGCTGGCTTTTCTGGCTCGAAAGCTGCCGGATAACTTCAATGAGGCCAAATTCATCACCTTCAGCATGCTCATATTCTGTGCAGTCTGGATCACCTTTATCCCAGCTTATGTCAGCTCTCCTGGGAAGTTCACAGTAGCTGTGGAGATATTTGCTATTCTGGCCTCCAGTTTTGGTTTACTTTTCTGCATATTTGCTCCTAAATGTTTCATTATATTGCTGAGGCCAGAGCAAAACACCAAGAAACATATGATGGGGAAGACATCCAATGATATACGATATTAAAGAAACATATTTTGGGAAAGGCGTCAACCAAAGTCCTTTAGGATGAATACTGACCATTGGCTTATTCAAAGTCTTTCTATAATAAACACAGACACATCATATCTAAGTCAGTCATGGGTTATACTCATCCCCAGACACATCATATCTAAGTCAATCATGGGTTAAACTCATCCACAGACACATCATATCTAAGTCAATCATGGGTTAACCTCATCCACAGGCTCAATTGATACCGAAAAATAGAGCCTGGAAACACTGTGCAATGAAGTGGGACTTGAAAGGGGAAGGGTTCAAATCAAGGATAGAGAGAGCCTGCTACAGTTTGACTATGAAAACTGCAGAAAACCTCACAATGATCATATGACTTTTAGGAAGCCCCAACTGATTCTGAGTTTGGGCATATTTCATATTTTATTTATTTAACCTTTATTTAACCAGGTAGGCTAGTTGAGATGAAGTGCTCATTTACAAATGCGACCTGTCCAAGACAAAGCAAAGCAGTGCGACACAAACAACAACACAGAGTTACACATGGAATAAACAAACATGGAGTCAATAATACAATACAGTGTGTGCAAATGAGGTAGGATAATGGAGGTAAGGCAATAAATAGGCCATAGTAGATACATAATTACAATATAGAATTTAAACACTGGCGTGATAAGATGTGCAGAAGATGAGTGTGCAAGTAGAGATACTGGGGTACAAAGGAGCAAAATAAGACATTTACATGTGAGAGATAGACGTGAACTCACTTCCTTGTTTAGCCTAATTAGTTTGCAGAGGGAAGGTTCTAAGGGTTTTGTTGGACGGTGATGGACTGAGATATCAGCCAATGTAAATCCGCTCCTGCCATGGGCTCCATTCCGGTCTCTTCATGAGACATTGTGAGAGATGGTTCGAAAGAGAAAGAACCGGCTGGTAAAAAAGATCTGTCACAGGTACATGGATGTTCAATAAGTCCTGAACAAACATCCAACAGTACATTATGCCTAGCAGCCATATCTACATGGGTGTGGTCGCACATTATGAAAGTCAAGACAATAATGAAGCAGAAACAAAATGTATTATTTTGACTATGTTTCTCACTGCTCTACCCCAGCGGCCACTGACAGCCTGCTGTGCTTCCACAGGCCCCCTCAGTGACCCCCTCAGTGACTGCTGCTGTCCAGTCCAGGTCCAGATCAGGAGCCCACACACAAGCCCCTTACTGAGCCTCTGTCTCACAGGCCTGCTCTGGACAAGCATGGTCTACTATCTCATCAAAAACAACATTGACTTCTTAAACCTCTCTTCATAGGCCTGTGGGCCACAACCCAATGTGTGTTAATATACACCAATAGCATTTGGCATTCATACCACCATCAACACATAGCAAGGCCTCGGTGAAATGTGTTATAAAGAATATATGTGTATTTTCCATGTATGGTGTAATGTATTGGCTACCCTTCATGTAATATTACAGTGGTTGTCATAAACAATTCAGCTGTCTAACATATCTGGATCTCCAGTGTTATTTTAAGTATCACAACGCTAGAGAAAGACACAAATAAATGAATGTTAATTTTATAAGAATTGTATGGCTCGCTTCAGCTGGCCAAATGTATCTGTATGTAGTAGTAGTAGTAGAGGTTGAAATGGTATTAGTGGTAGTATTACAAGTGGTAGTTGTAGTTTTACAAGTGGTAGTGGTAGTTGTAGTAGTGGACGCAGGCCTGGCGGGAGGAGAAGTAGTGGTAGTAGGCCTAGTGGCAGTGTTAGAAGTAGTGGAAGTAGTGGTAGTATTACAAGTGGTAGTGGTAGTGTTAGTAGGCCTGGTGGTATTAGTAGTAGTGGTAGTAGGCCTAGTGGTAGTAGGCCTAGTAGTAGTAGTAGTGGTAGTAGGCCTAGTAGTGGTAGTAGGCCTAGTGGTAGTAGTAGTGGTAGTAGGCCTAGTGGTAGTAGTAGTAGTGGTAGTAGGCCTTGTCGTGTCTTTGGCTATGCCGGATTAAGTGATATGACATGCTATTCTATAAAATAATTTCTCCGTAATTAATATCATCTGATTGAGCTAATCATGTAAATGTAATTAACTAGAGAGTCGGGCACCACAAAATAATATTTATAGAGCTGTTATCTTCCGAATAAACTCTTAAAGACCTAGTAATATTTTACATCAATAGCAGTCAATATTAATCGTCATCTTAATTCAGTCTCATCTGAAAGTTGTAAATTCTTAGTTATCTGCACGAACCCTGGCTAACAAAATTGGGTTTAATTATTTATTTACTAAATACCTAACTAATCACACAGAATTACACATACACATAATTAAATCATAACTTGATTACAAATTACGTCATAACGGAAAATGGATATGAAAGCTTGTTACACAAAGGAAAAGGGCTGGGTTAGAGTGAATGAGCGGGAAGACTGAGGGACACAGGGTAAAGCTTTGCTATCGTAAATACAGTATCTGATGCATTCTAATTTGGAAAAGGATAATGCAATAAATATTTACTCTGAGCTGCGCTTCGGTAGGTTGGTGGTAGATGGAAGGCCGTATTGCCAAACCGAGTCCTTTGAAGAATGTCTCTTGTTGTCAATTGCATACGTTGTAGTAACGTCGTTGGGTGATAGACGGGATACTCTGTCTGTTCCTTCCTAACCCTTGTTGCATCTGCTGTTGCTAACTCAACGACTAGGAGGTATCACTTCTGTAGTGAATCAGAGTTCAAAGTTCATACCATTCGCATCCAAAGCTCAAGCTGATGTTGGCTTCGTTCTGTAGTTCTGTATTATCTGAACCATTCTCACATAGGACCGTTGTCCTACATCCTCGGAACAGGAGGTTATATTGTCGTCAAGGGCTTATATAGGAAGGGAGAGGAGGGCGTGTTTGAAAAGTTTTATAGCCCATGTCCCTTCACAGGGGCAGGCCACTGATTGAGCAGCCCCGTCTTATGAAAACCCACATCTCACATTTTAGAAGCTAAAATCACATTTCATCCCATATTCAAACATTTAAATTGAACAACAATTCCATGTGAATCCGATAACTGTGATGTGTATACTTTCCACTGTAGCATTCATGTCATATGATCACTGATGAGAATGTCTCAGATGACAACCGAACTGACATCATATTCATTAAGTACCAACGCATACTGGTCGGATTACCAGAATATAGTTCATTTCCCCCCACCTTCTGATGTTCCCAGAATCTCTATGTTAATCAAGGGTTTTGCAAATGTAACATCAGTAGGGGACAGAGAGGAAAAAGGGGGAAAGAGGTATTTATGACTGTCATAAACCTACCCCCAAGGCCAACGTCATGACTGTCCCCCCATGTTGTGTTCAATCTTGCGATTAACCTGCATGTTGCAAACCAACATAAAAATGGCCGTGGGTTGTCCTGGTTGTGGAGCATCATTGTGGTCCCCAACTGGTGGTCGACCCGGATAGGGTTTCTGTAAATGAAGTCCGCTCCATGGCTGGACAGCAGATGTCCTGTTGGTGATCGCTGTTGCAGTTCCCCCTCTGGTGGTCGACCCGGGTAGGTTGTCTTCAAATGAAGAAGTCCGCTCCATGGCTGGTCAGCGGATGTCCGGATTGGGATCGCAGTTCCGGACCCCTCGTCTGGTCGTCCAGACTGGAAGATCTTGGCAGTAACTTAGGCAGATGTTAACAACGCACACACACTCATGAAATATATCATTACATTTCCTCCCAAATGAGCGGCGTTGTGGCACTAACTGATGGTTGTATGTGGAAGTTATTTACGGCTCTATCACTTCCTGAAACAAAATGAATGAAAGCATAAACAAAACAAAATATAGTTATGCCATCTTAATCATCTAATTAGACTGTATTCTATCTACGTCCATGGTCTTGGCAAAATGACCCTATCATGGCATTGTCTAATGTCATATCTAGGGATATCCTAATTTGTGGGATGTTGCTTAGGGTACTATCCTAAGTTGAGAACTATATGATAAGTCTACAGCTGTAAGGCACTAGTTTTGGGCAGTCTACAGGGATGACCTATGGCCTTATGAGAAGAAAACTGGTGAGTGCTGTAGCTGTAGAGTTAAAGGCCTCAAAATAAATGTTTAACTTTACTGAGGCTGGTATTTTGCTCGGACCCTTAAGTGATCCTAGCATAAATCTTAACTGGATGTTCCGTTGTGCATGTGAGTTTATGCTTACGCAAGCGCACATGTCAAGGGAAGGAAACCAAGTATCCTGGCAGATTACTTGTTCAGAATGAGTCTGACGTAGTCAGGTAATTTTCAAGTCGATGCCTGGAGGTCAGTCAGAATTGGTATCGAGGGAGTCTGTAATGGTTTTACTACCAGTCACTGTCTTCCACTATTGTAGTGGCGGTAGGTATGAAGAAGTATACTTCATAGCTGTTATCCACTTAGGAGCTATCCTCATGACGGAAGTACTCTTTAAGTATTAGACCAGTCGTACGTGGTGTGATCTTGGTTCATGACTCTAATAACTTTTCTCCTGAATGGAGGGTTCTATTTATTAGTGGTGTGTGTAACCATTGGAAGAGTGCATTGGAGATTCCCTTCCCCGTTCTACACTCTGAGTGACTCCTATGTCGCTGTTATCAACAGCAATTTAACTTGTGAGGTTACTAATCCTCTTACTGAGTGTTGCTGGACTGATTGTGGGATTGGTACTGGTACTCAAGGGGTCCAGTTGTCCTATCGATTTATTCTGAAATGTTATCCTACAGGAATACTTGATTAGAGCGTTTTACTTGTTGTCTTGTAGTGCCTACTACACATGGCAAGGAATGATTATTGTCGCCATTTGTTTAGAGGTGGACTTCCTTTACGACCAGTGTGGTACACCTCAGTACTATCTTAGATGTGTTCTAAGATAATCCCCGTCTAGGGGCCTGTCTGCTCCTCACTGTTCTCAAAGGGGAGTTTACAACTAGATTTGATTTATACTCTGGCGGCATCATACGGTGTTGTCCGTAGTCTTGACCCCCCCACTGGCCTCGATAAGGCTCATTATGGGTCTGGGCTACTATACCCCCCCTTTGTGTCTCGGGATCTCCCCACCAGCATGTGGTGTTGGTATCCGAGGCACAAACGAAAGGTTCGGACCCTATGTACATGTTGTCAGTGGCCGCGTTATTATGAGAATGGCTGTAACCTTTCAACCAAATCTCCTGGTGTTTGTGCTTCAACACCCTCAGTAGCTGTCGAAGTCTGTCAGTCACCACCGCATCCGCGTGTTGCACCCTCTTCAGTACCTGCAAACTGAGACAAGGATATCGGTCTGTGATATCGCAAAGTGTTTCACCAGTGGGAGTCATCGGGTCAGTTGCTGGACTGACGCCATTAGTGTCATTGTGGTGTATCATCGGAAGCAGAGTATACTCTGCGCATCAATGTTTTTCTTGCTGAGACGGCCGCAGTGCTTGTGGAAGTGTCCGAAAAGTCAAGAGAAGTTAATCTCAACTACTGTATTGCACGACTGCAAGGAGGAGGGAAGTTACTCCTTCGCGGAGACAGCTGGCCCGAAATCATAACAAGAATGGTCAATCAGATTGACTGATGGAATGTGTCGAGATATCGTAATATCTCCTTAGATCAGATTCAGCCCCAAGAGGTTTCTAAACGTCTTTTTCCCAAGGGGTGCTTTTGACAGATACCCCTCGTGAATGACAGCGTTGCAGCTAGCGTTAGGGGAAGACAGTGTGGTCGATGGAGAAGGCACTGTAGCCTGTGCTTATACCTGGTTGGTTTACCAATCCATCAATGGGAGTAACCGATCCATCAAGTCTGCTCCAAGTAGCAGGGGTACAGTTTCGATGCTTGTAATATACCCCGGGTGGACGAGCGATACATCCTTGAAGTGTAGTTTCAGCATGACTCTCAATGTGAGAGGCAAGGTAGTCTGAATGACCCCTCGAAGTGTAGTGTCACATCGTTCCACTTTTAACCAACGTTTAGTTGGCTTCAAAGCCCTTTTTAGATCATCAAACAATGTTTGAGAGATGAGTGATATTGTCACACCCGAATCAATTAGCGCATGACAAGTCCTCCAGGACTGTTTCCAGGTATGGGCGTATAGATTCGTGTTTAGTGGACATATTCCCCCACAAAGTGGAGTGGTCGTTCACAACGACGTGATGCGTCAATTCTGTTCAAGGTGGAAGCAGATCGACTTTTCAGATTTTGAGTGGGCTTGGCATTAACAAAGCGTTTGACCTTTTTCTTTGCAACTTTTGTATCAGAGTCTATAGACAAAGCCCATGGGCTTGTTTCTTGATCTTTTGTGTGGGTTGGGTGCAGGAACATAGTGAACAGGTCGTTTGTCGCGGTAGTCGTTTTGATGGCGACGTACTTTACAGTTATTTCGACCACGGAGGTTATTGGAATCATGGTTTCGTGGTAGAAACTGTTGTTGTGCATCATCTCTTAACGCTCCAATACCTGATAATGCACCCTCTAACTGGAGTGAGAGCTCCTGGTCAAACTTCAAAACCGAGTGGTCAGGGCTCTTAGCGTTGCGAGCTTTCGATGCCTCAAAAGCTGTGCTTGCAAGATCTCTGAGTTGTAAGATAGGCAAGCCAACATGGGCTGCAGGGCCCAAGTAGGTAATGAAGGTGGGATACATGTTCAACAGGAACATTTGTTTAAATGGTAACAGGTCTTCCATGCCTGTTTCAGGGAGTTGTCCAAAGTAAGCTGAACGAAGCCTATGATAGTAAGCTTGTGGGTGTTTGTTACTAGCTTGTTTGATCGTGTTAGCCAGTGAGCTTTCGTGTTTGCGAGTCGCAGAACCACTGAATTCTAATTTCAAAACTGTGGCAAGTTTAGCTTAGTCATTTAGCATGTGTTGCTGTTGTAGGTGAATGAACCATGTCACATGTTTTTCAAGACATTCGCTTCAACAGGTAAACCCTGTCAGAACCCGTAGCGTTCGGGTAGCCATCCAACACGTCCTCTACGTCAGCTAGGAACGTCTCAGTATCGTGTGGCTGACCTGGAACAGGGTCAAAGGTGGGGAAATTCTTGACGAGTTTGTCGGGCGGAGAGGGTTGGCTTCATCCTGTGGGGAAAGTGGGGCCGAAAGGCCAAGAGAAGAAGCCAAGCTTTGACTTTGTTGGCCAAGAGGCGCCATATTACTCAGTGCCGAATGGCCAAGAGGAGAAGAATGAGGGACACTTAATGGAGGCAATGTCTCCTTTGAGTGCAGGGCTCCGGTTGCCTGGATGGGTAGTCACCTTGTTGAGCGTGACCATTCTGGATTTCCTCCAGATGGTACCTAAGGGTGGTATTCTGATGCATTGCAGAGTCCACTTGAGCGCTTAGAGTACTGATTTTGGACACGTGAGTTTCTGTTAGAGGAATTCTAAATCCCTATATGTTTTATAGCCAAAATCAAATTCGCACTCTCTCTATTTCATTAATGAGTTGTAAATTCATTAATTATGCATGAAATAGATCGAGACCAGTCTTAAAAGTCAGGTAACAGCGTTTATTACGCTTACGAGAGTACTGCCACATACACATTTTTCCACAAGTTATAAACTGAAAATGACGTCAGCGTTTTCTAAATGTTCTATCTCTTCATAACACCGGTAGAGACCCTATAGTTTCTTGAGCTTTCGCTCCACGCCTGAAGTCAAGGTCAGTCAGTATAAATCAGCATTCTAGACAGTCTGGAGATAGTCCGTTCCTGCCACTTGGAGATTGTACAAATGAATGAACTAAGGAACAGACCTTCATTGTTACTAAACTCCTGACTACATTATATACAATTGGGAATGGGAGCAAGAGAGAAAATTCATATATGTACAGTACATTATAGCATTTGGACTAGTCAGTTCTGATTGGAATGTATACATAATTAGTCATTTCAACCATAATTTCCTCCAACAATCCTCCCTTTGATTAAATATTATACATTCAAATCTACATCTAATTTTATCAAACATAAAAAATATTAACATACTTATAACTAACCTTACTATAAAGGTTTATCAGATTATCATATGAATAGACACATAACCAACATTATTATAAATGTTTATCCGACTCTTCACCCATCATTAATCAAATCTAACCTTAATTTAACCTTTAACCCTACATCAGAATTATAACTCTTCTTAACAGGATTTTTGTTACAATCTTTATTAAAAAAACAGTCCAATATTGAAACAAAGTACAATCTAATTCCCCTCAACACTAGTCTCATCAAATATAAATTCCCCAATGATGAATGATCCAGATCCATCCACTTGTTCTGTAGTCAGGCATTCAGTCCTCCACGGGTCAGAATTTGGAATCTGCCCATATCTCTCCATCTGAATCGTCATTGATTTCTCCAGAGTCCTGGAAATGATAACTTTCATACATACACGCAATAAACCACGTCCGTACAAAACTAACACAGTCACACAGGTGAATATAGTCCATAACACAGCGATCATAACATTTTTCCATTTTCCAAACGTACTATCAAAACCCAATCAGTCAGAGAAGTATCCACCCCAGAGTTTCTGCCAACCCGTGAACTAGGGTGTGTAAACCAGACAAGGCCTTGGTCACTGATCCATCCTAACTGTATATCCCGGAGTCAAATTACCTATACACCCCCACCCTCTTCAGCCAGCAAACATCCAAGACTATTCTATTCTGCCTAGTCATTCATTACATCTCTAAAATAATTGGTGAAACGCTGTGGATTTTTGATAGATATAATCGATCCAATCCACATTCTCATTGAGAGTGGACCACCAAAAAATACTTGACTCTAATCCTGCCAGGATCTAATTTATAGCTTTGATCTCATCTGCCACCCTTGGATCCACAATGTTATTAATACAAACCCTATCATCAAAAGACCCAGTCGGAGTAATTATTTTCTCCCGTTTAGTCAACACAATGAGTGTAAAAGGCATTCTCAAAATGTACCAGTACACATACCTCTGTTCAATTAGCCAGTAATACTCGGCCATCATGTCATTCTCCCACACATTCAACAGATGTGAGCCCTGGGCCACCTTATCTTACTGAAATCCCCAGATCTCAACCAGTCTGCCAAATCACTCATCACCCCATCAGTAGTAATATTCTCTGTCACATTGCAGGTACTGACTTCCCATGCATATTTCCCATAAGCACTATACCGGGCCAGACAGTAATAATCTCCTCTTGTCACTGTGAAAGGAGGAAGCCTAGATTTCAGAGGAACATGTGGATATAAATAGTGCAAATCCACACAACTGTTGTTATCTGGCTTTCCTGCTTTCATGAATAGCTTTACTATACAGGCTGTTCCCTTAGGTGAATAATTCAATTTCTGAACTATCCACACCGGCTCTTGGCTCTGGACAACTCCACAGTCAGTATCTGCTTTGTCAGGGACTATGCTTGTATTCTGCTGCCTATAGAGCAACCAGCTGCTCTAACTTTTTCTACCTGGAATGCACTAGGTAATCAACTGAAACCCTTACTTTCACTAAACTCCATCTCCTTCCATGCTGGGTATGTAGATTTATGTAGCCTTCTCACATGATGTGAGCTATAACTTGTTTCCATGAACTACAGAGACTTGCATATATATCTTCCATAATAGCTACTCTTAGTCCTGAACTGCCAAGGAGTCAGACACCACTTGGTTTACATAGAACTCCACTGAGACATCGCTCCCTATCCTACTCTCACTTCCTGTTTATCCAGATCAAGTGATCTCTTATGCTTGGTTAATACTAATTTCTCCTTGTTTAACTATGTCAATATTACCCTCTAGCCTTCTCGGGTTCATGTTGTAGGAATAAGATCTCCAACCATACAGCTTAGGTTGGACAGCTCACCTATAAAGCCCCACCCTCTTCCAGAAAACACATCATTAGCAAGAGTCAGACACATTTTCACTTCTATGAAGAAGAACAGTGAGGAAAGGACAGGTAAGGTATTTTTCATTCGAGAGATGGCCCCCAGAATTCTGTTAATTCCAGTTCTCCTCTCGAACTCTTTTATTGTTCGACAGTGTCAAGGGGTCTTACCCTCCCGCAGTGTGATATGAATCCAGGTAGTTCTTTCTGCTAGCTGTCACCAGGAGTCCTTGGTATGGTCCCCCCAACAGGCCTTAGGGACTGGATTGAGTGACTTCACCTGTAATTCACCTGTAGTGCATAAAATCTTGGACATACAGGTTTGGTTAACAAACAGTTTCTTATTTGTTCTGTTTATTAGCTAAAAAAAAAAAATTGTTAATTATCCCGTAGGTCACATCCTATCCTAAAACACAATTTACCCATCCCCCCTTTGTTACCTGGCTCTGCCCAGGTAACAACCTTGCCTACTCTTGAACAATGACTTAGGTAAGATTTAGTAAATTATCATCATGTCTAACATCATCATGTAGGAGCCCCTTTTAAATGTTCCACATGTCCAATTCTCCCTTGGGCGTCCAATTCATGTCAATCCTGTAACAATACTCTGTCAAGTTTCTTATCTACTTTAAAAACTTATCTGTGCTACTTATATATTTTCTTAAATATATATATTCCGATAACCCTTTTCTCTCATATCTCTCAAATTCCACTAAGCTTCTAACTGTTTGACTTTATCTACAATCATTGATTTTAGAAAAAACATGTCTATGAGCAGCTTTTCTCTAAAGTCCTTACATTTCCTTAATCAATCTATGTTAATCCTAACAATAATCCTAAATCATCACAGATGTCCTATATTCCTGTTAAATGTAATACTATTTAAAAACGTACAATAATCAAACAAAGTCTAATAAAATAAATAAATACAATCCTTCCTACACTAACAAGCCCTCTCCTTCGGGGACCCTCAGTATTCTATCTGACAATAACATGAATTTAATATGTGTTGCAAAGTGTGGAATACCTTATCTACAGTAATTTACAGTAATTACAGTAATTTATCTACAGTAATTTATCTACAGTAATTTATCACCCCTAAAAAACTGCAACTTATCTTCCCCTATTTATTCTCAATGATAAATATGACTTTTTCTCTGTTACAATACCAAATCATTAATAGCCCATTCAAAAACTTCACAGCTAATGTTGTAAAACAGAATCCTGAACCACTTTCTCATTTGCGGTTCAAGTGGAGTGGTGACCACCTCCTTTGATAGCTTGCACATTATTAGAAGAATTTAGAGGAAAAATGTTCCTATTTATTTTTCAAAGTTTGAGTTTGGAATTCATTGGAAGCTGCAAAGACACGTTGACGAACCATCAGTACCGTACCAGTAATGTGGAAGTTGGACGTGAATGAATTTGCAAAAGCAAAGTGAATTAATTAATCAATGCCAATGATTAATCCTACCTGGGTAGGCTGTCTCGGTATTAAACTTTAATTAACCTGAGAAGTTGCTTCATCTAGGTTAATATGAGAAGTTTAAAAGTGTCTCATTTGATTGGAAGTACATAGAGTTATGTTCAACAATTTAACTTATTAAATTGAATGAGACGATAATCCATACAATCTACTTTGATTGACATTCAACACTGTGGTACTTCTTCCTAAGACCGAAGCCACATGGGATTCCCACTGGGGCGGGGCTTCTGTCAGTACTGGATTACTGAATGGTTTTGCAAAAAAACCAATTTTACTGATTGATACATTTAATGATTTATCAGACCTGTATAGGCTATTTGGGAATTAAACTTGAATTAACCTGAGAAGTTGCTTCATCTAGGTTAATTTGGAAAACATTTATAATGTATTATTTCGAAAACTCATCCATTTTGAAATTATTTAAAATATCTATTTCAGAATGTAAATTGCCAGATTTACATACCTTAAGGGAACATTTTGACATTCGCCATATGGTTAGTGAGAAAGTCCACATTGCAAATGTACGGTCCTTACTAGAAGTCCGACAACATTTCTAAAATTCGCGGACGGCGTCGGGCCGTGCAGCAGGGCCAGATCTTCCAGGAAGTCATCAAATTAAGTCTCTTGGACATTCGGTTTCCGTTTGATAAAATTTTCAAATTTTGGTCATATTTCCGCCGTCCCGGTAAATCCCACAAGAGGGCGAATGGAATCATATTTCCTGAATGGAAAAGACTTAGAAGACAAAACTTGGTGAGCATAGGTTTGGCATAATGGGCAGTTGGCCCTGAACAAGATGGCGTCCAGGCCTCAACGTTTTTTGAGTTATGGCCATTTTCCTGGGATTAAAGGTCAAAAATGAAAATAGAGCAATAATTTTTCCGCTGGACATCAAAGGAAATGAACCTACTGTGTCAATAAAAAAGAACCAGCCATTTATCTATCGTAATTTAACCTTTCTGCGCACCGTACCTGTTAGTGGGTTTAAAATTCGACAACATACGGTGATCGCTACATAAATAGTCATATTAAACATTCATGAAAATACAAGTGTCTCACATGTTTCGAAAGCCTAGAATCTTGCTAATCCAACTGGGTTGTCAGATTTTAAAAATGATTTACTGCAAAAGAATACGATGCAATTATCTGAGGACAGAGCCCCATAAAAATAAACAATTTTAACCAGCACAGGCGTAACAAAATCGCAAATTGCAATAAAATAAATGGTTTACCTTTGACGATCTTCCTCTGTTTGCAATCCCAATGCTCATTGTTACACAATGAATGATCTTTTGTTTGATAAAATCAATTTTTATAGCCTAACATGAAACATTTTGTGAACCGCTTGTGTCGTGAATTCCGTCTCATTTATTTTTTGACGACACATTTGATGTAAATACACACACTAAACGTGACTTTTTAGTCATGTTTGGTTTCATTGCAATCAACTGGTTTGTTTGTAACACAACCAAATTTGATGGGTCATTTCGCGGGACGTATTGACTGAAAGAAACCGATTTGAAGACAACAAGTAATGACATCATTGTGCACCAATGATATGACCGCTGTTTCGTTGATTGACTGTATTTTAACCCAATGACCACTGATCGTCTTGAAATCTAGCTGGGTAGATAGCCAATGAGCTGAGGTAAACGGCAATTTGTAATGGTTATGTGTTGGAAGACCAACCCATGTAGTAAACTCCAGCGTAAAGAGGGTCATTCGCCATTGAAGATTCATACTGGAAGGAGCGCATGTTACGCACAGCTCTTTTTTTGGTAAAGCGCATCTTCAGCTGTTTATATATCAATCAGTATGGTGACTAAGTCAGGGAAAGTTAAATCTAAGTCTAGATATACAGATGTACACACAATTTTAGAAGAAATTGATCGGGAAAGTGAGACAGAGATTGTTGGAGGATGATTCATTTAGCTAGCACAGCTTTGATTCCCAAATGGAGGAATATTTTTTGAACTGAGAGGACATCGTTTTGGACTGGTAAGTTCTTCTCATGCTAATGCCGTTGTTTGAAATGAATACTATAAAATATTATTTGTGATTTTTAAAAATGTTAGTAGCAATATATAAAAATGTAATGAAATGTGTAAAGTACACGTTGGCTATACATTGTGGGTGTGGGTATGTTTGTATGTATGTGTATGACCCATAGCCTATGTTTGTGTGTGTATATATACATATTGTGGATTAGAGGGAGCATGGCCGAGATGCGTGTGTCTGCCGCTCCACCCCACCCCACCCCACCCCACCCCACCCCACCCCCCACATGAAATAGCCTATTTGAGGCTGTTGAGGGGAGGGCAGGCCCACAACAATGGCCAAAGTGAAATGGAGACAGTAGATAGAGCTGGTCTATTGTAATATAATAAAGACTGTAGATCTAGCTGGTCTGTCATAATATAATAGAGACAGTAGATCTAGCTGAAATGTCATAATATAAAATAGACAGTAGATCTAGCTGGTCTGTCATAATATAAATGAGACAGTAGATCTAGCAGGTCTATAATAATATATTCAACCTTATGTTCCCTGTACTATATATACAGTGCCTTGCGAAAGTATTCGGCCCCCTTGAACTTTGCGACCTTTTGCCACATTTCAGGCTTCAAACATAAAGATATAAAACTGTATTTTTTTGTGTAGAATCAACAACAAGTGGGACACAATCATGAAGTGGAACGACATTTATTGGAAATTTCAAACTTTTTTAACAAATCAAAAACTGAAAAATTGGGCGTGCAAAATTATTCAGCCCCCTTAAGTTAATATATCCATTATCATAGCTACACTTCCACTGTGAGAGACAGAATCTAAAACAAAAATCTAGAAATTCACATTGTATGATTTCTAAGTAATTGCATGACATATGTATTTGATACATCAGCAGAACTTAATATTTAGTACCGAAATTTGGTACAGAAACCTTTGTTTGCAATTACAGAGATCATACGTTTCCTGTAGTTCTTGACCAGGTTTGCACACACTGCAGCAGGGATTTTGGCCCACTCCTCCATACAGACCTTCTCCAGATCGTTCAGGTTTCGGGGCTGTCGCTGGGCAATACAGACTTTCAGCTCCCTCCAAAGATTTTCTATTCGGTTCAGTTCTGGAGACTGGCTAGGCCACTCCAGGACCTTGAGATGCTTCTTACGGAGCCACTCCTTAGTTGCCCTGGCTGTGTGTTTCGGGTCATTGTCATGCTGGAAGACCCAGCCACGACCCATCTTCAATGCTCTTACTGAGGGAAGGAGGTTGTTGGCCAAGATCTCATGATATATGGCCCCATCCATCCTCCCCTCAATACGGTGCAGTCTTCCTGTCCCGTTTGCAGAAAAGCATCCCCAAAGAATGATGTTTCCACCTTCATGCTTCACGGTTGGGATGATGTTCTTGTGGTTGCACTCATCCTTCTTCTTCCTCCTAACACGGCGAGTGGAGTTTAGACCAAAAAGCTCTATTTTAGTCTCGTCAGACCACATGACCTTCTCCCATTCCTCCTCTGGATCATCCAGATGGTCATTGGCAAACTTCAGACGGGCCTGGACATGCGCTGGCTTGATCAGGGGGACCTTGCGTGCGATGCAGGATTTTTATCCATGACGGCATAGTGTGTTACTAATGGTTTTCTTTGAGACTGTGGTCCCAGCTCTCTTCAGGTCATTGACCAGGTCCTGCCATGTAGTTCTGGGCTGATCCCTCACCTTCCTCATGATCATTGATGCCCCACGAGGTGAGATCTTGCATGGAGCCTGTCACGTTCTGACCCTAGTTCTTGTGATATTTGTTTGTTTTAGTTGGTCAGGACGTGAGTTGGGTGGGCATTCTATGTTTTGTGTTTCTAGGTTGGTTTTCTGTGTTCGGCCTAGTATGGTTCTCAATCAGAGGTAGGTGTCGTTAGTTGTCTCTGATTGAGAATCATACTTAGGTAGCCTGGGTTTCATTGTTGTTTTGTGGGTGATTGTTTCCGTGTCTGTGTTTGTTCGCCACACGGTACTGTTTCGGTTTTGTTCACGTTTATTGTTTTGTATTCATTGAGTGTTCAGTTTATGGGTTTAAATGAACAACCATGGACACTTACCACGCCGCATCTTGGTCCGATCCTTGCTACACCTCCTCCTCAGACGAAGAGGAGGAAAACCTTTACAGAATCACCCACCAACCAAGGACCAAGCGGCGTGGTAACGGGCAGCAGCAACAGCGGCCGAAGACACAAGACTCCTGGACGTGGGAGGAAATCCTAGACGGGAGAGGTCCTTGGGCAAAGCCAGGGGAATATCGCCGACCAAAAGCGCAGCAGGAGAAGCAGCAGCAGCTGCAGCAGCAGGAGAGGCAGCAGCAGCAGGAGAGGCAGGAGCAGCAGCAATGTCAGGATTCCTGGACATGGGATGACATTTTGGATGGCAAGGTTTGCTACACATGGGAGGAGATCCTGGCTGGTAGGGATCGCCTACCATGGGAATGGGTGGAGGCAGCGAGGAGAGTAGAGGAGAGAGGATCCAACGATACGAGGGAGCGCAACTGGCAAGGAAGAGGCAGCCCCAAAAATGTATTGGGAGGAGGCACACAGGGAGTGTGGCTAAGTCAGGTAGGAGACCTGTGCCAACTTCCTGTGCTTACCGAAGAGCTAGAAGGACCGGGCAGGCACCGTATTATGCTGTGGAGCTCACGGTGTCTCCAGTGCGGGTGCATAGCCCGGTGCGGTACATTCCAGCTCCTCGTATCGGCCGGGCTAGAGTGGGCATCGAGCCAGGTAAAGTTGGGTAGGCTCGGTGCTCAAGAGCTCCAGATGGCGTAGCAGTAGGTCGTCCTGTCCTGTCGTGTCCCTGTATATATCGTTTCTTTTTTGTTTTTTACATATTTTCTCCACATATCTCTTTGAAAACATTTTGCTAAACCCTAAGCTTCCAAATACTCTCCTGCAACCCGACTCACCCAATGTAGCTATTTTTCCTAAAGTATTTATATTTACTTCGGGACCCCTCAACTGAAGCTAGCCAGCTAACCAGCGGGTATGCTAGCGGTCTTCAGCTAACCGGTCATCAGCTAACCTGTAGTTCGGAAAGCTCTCGCCTGTTCGTACAACGCGACTTTAACCAGAGCACAACGGACCTATTTATTTTTCATCCCCGGATTCATCCCCGGATTCCCACCGCAAACGGAACATCTTTCAGCTGGATTTTTCAGCAACTAGCTATCTAGCTAAACCGCAACCCCGGATTACTCCTGGCTAGCGTTTCCACCCACTTAGCTTGAAGCTAGCCCGGCCGTAGCACCTGTGCTACCACCGTAGCATACTCCTGAGCTACAATACCCGGGCCCATGACCGGTCTACCGATGTCATCGCATGAAGAGGAATAAACAGACTCACCCCATCGCGACGTCCCCCAAAGGCTAACTCTCTAGCCCTCGCTATCTCCCTGCTTGCTAATTCGGCCTGCTACCTGCTAGCTTGTCCAGCTCCGGTCCGCTAACTGCTACCTTGTCTAGCCCGGGCCTACAAACTGTTAGCTTGTTAGCACAGGCCTGCTAACCGCCTGAATCGCCGCGTCCCAAACGCTCACCGGACCCATATTTACTTTCTATCTCTTTTGACTTTTAATTTTTTTATACCTTCCGGAAACCTGCCTCACCCAATGTGATACGGAATCGCTATTATTTTTTATTTATTTTTAGAACACACTCAAGAACCTCCAGAAGCTAACCAGCTAACTAGCTACAAGCTATTTAGTCATTGTTAGTTTTTTAAAACTTGGATAACACTCGCCAGTCCAGCTTCCCTGCCCCATCCACCGCTGCCCCCTGGACACTGATCTCTTGGCTACATAGCTGATGCACGCTGGACTGTCCATTAATCACGGTACTCCATTCTGCTTGTTTGTTTTATCTGTTGGCCCCGTTGCCTAGTCTACGCCATTTTACCTGCTGTTGTTGTGCTAGCTGATTAGCTGTTGTCTCACCTACTGTTTTAGCTAGCTTTCCCAATTCAACACCTGTGATTACTGTATGCCTCGCTGTATGTCTCTCTCAAATGTCAATATGCCTTGTATACTGTTGTTCAGGTTAGTTATCATTGTTTTAGTTCGCAATGGAGCCCCTAGTTCCACTCTTCATGCCCCTGATGACTCCTTTGTCCCACCTCCCACACATGCGGTGACCTCACCCATTACTACCAGCATGTCCAGAGATACAACCTCTCTCATCATCACCCAGTGCCTGGGCTTACCTCCGCTGTACCCGCACCCCACCATACCCCTGTCTGCGCATTATGCCCTGAATATATTCTACCATGCCCAGAAACCTGCTCCTCTTATTCCCTGTCCCCAACGCTCTAGGCGACCAGTTTTGATAGCCTTTAGCCGCACCCTCATACTACTCCTTCTCTGTTCCGCGGGTGATGTGGAGGTAAACCCAGGCCCTGCATGTCCCCAGGCACCCTCATTTGTTGACTTCTGTGATCGAAAAGGCCTTGGTTTCATGCATGTCAACATCAGAAGCCTCCTCCCTAAGTTTGTTTTACTCACTGCTTTAGCACACTCTGCTAACCCTGATGTCCTTGCTGTGTCTGAATCCTGGCTCAGGAAGGCCACCAAAAATTCAGAGATTTCCATACCCAACTATAACATCTTCCGTCAAGATAGAACTGCCAAAGGGGGAGGAGTTGCAGTTTACTGCAGAGATAGCCTGCAAAGTAATGTCATACTTTCCAGGTCCATACCCAAACAGTTCGAACTACTAATTTTGAAAATTACTCTCTCCAGAAATAAGTCTCTCACGGTTGCCGCCTGCTACCGACCCCCCTCAGCTCCCAGCTGTGCCCTGGACACCATTTGTGAATTGATCACCCCCCATCTAGCTTCAGAGTTTGTTCTGTTAGGTGACCTAAACTGGGATATGCTTAACACCCCGCCAGTCCTACAATCTAAGCTAGATGCCCTCAATCTCACACAAATCATCAAGGAACCCACCATGTACAACCCTAACTCTGTAAACAAGGGCACCCTCATAGACGTCATCCTGACCAACTGGCCCTCCAAATACACCTCCGCTGTCTTCAACCAGGATCTCAGCGATCACTGCCTCATTGCCTGTATCCGCTACGGAGCCGCAGTCAAACGACCACCCCTCATCACTGTCAAACGCTCCCTAAAACACTTCTGTGAGCAGGCCTTTCTAATCGACCTGGCCCGGGTATCCTGGAAGGACATTGACCTCATCCCGTCAGTTGAGGATGCCTGGTCATTCTTTAAAAGTAACTTCCTCACCATTTTAGATTAGCATGCTCCGTTCAAAAAATGCAGAACTAAGAACAGATACAGCCCTTGGTTCACCCCAGACCTGACTGCCCTCGACCAGCACAAAAACATCCTGTGGCGGACTGCAATAGCATCGAATAGTCCCCGTGATATGCAACTGTTCAGGGAAGTCCGGAACCAATACACGCAGTCAGTCAGGAAAGCTAAGGCCAGCTTCTTCAGGCAGAAGTTTGCATCCTGTAGCTCCAACTCCAAAAAGTTCTGGGACACCGTGAAGTCCATGGAGAACAAGAGCACCTCCTCCCAGCTGCCCACTGCACTGAGGCTAGGTAACACGGTCACCACTGATAAATCCATGATTATCGAAAACTTCAATGAGCATTTCTCAACGGCTGGCCATGCCTTCCGCCTGACTACTTCAACCTCGGCCAACAGCTCCGCCCCCCCCCCGCAGCTCCTCGCCCAAGCCTCTCCAGGTTCTCCTTTAAGTAGTGGTTGTAGGCCTAGTAGTAATAGTAGTAGTTGTAGTAGGCCTAGTAGTAGTAGTGGTAGTAGTGGTAGTAGGCCTAGTAGCAGTAGTGGTGGTAGGCCCAGTGGTAGTAGTGGTAGGAGACCTTGTGAAATTAGTGGTAGTTGTGGGAGAAGGCCTAGTGGTAGTGGTAGTAGTGGTATTTGGCCTAGTGGTAGTAGGCCTAGTGGTAGTGCTAGTAGTGGTGGTTGACCTAGTGGTAGTAGAAGTAGTGGTAGTAGTATTATTGGTAGTAGGCCTACGTGGTAGTAGTGGTAGTAGGCTTAGTGGTAGTAGGACCTAGTGGTAGTAGTAGTAGTGGTAGTAGACCTAGAGGTACTAGTAGTAGCAGTGGTAGTAGTAGTAGTAGTGGTGGTAGTGGTAGTAGTAGTAATGGTAGTAGTGGTAGTAGTAATAATGGTAGTAGTATTAGTGGTAGTAGACCTAAGTGGTAGTAGGGCTAGTGATAGTAGACCTAGTGGTAGTAGGCCTAGTGGTAGTAGTAGTAGTGGTAGTAGGCCTAGTGGTAGTAGTGGTAGTAGTCCTAGTAGTAGTAGTAGTGGTAGTAGTGGCAGTATTACTAGTGGTAGTGGTAGTAGTAGTAGTAATGGTAGTGGTAGTAGATCTTATAGTAGTAGGCCTAGCGGTATTAGTAGTAGTTGTGGCAGTAGGCCGAGTGATAGTAGTGGCAGTATTACTAGTGGTAGTGGTAGTAGTAGTTGTGGTTGTGGTAGTAGTATTAGTAGGCCTTGTTGTAGTAGTAGGCCTTGTTGTAGTAGTTGTAGTGGTAGTATTAGTAGTGATAGTAGGCCTAGTGGTAGTAGTAGTAGTTGTAGACCTAATGGTAGTGGAGTTAGTTGTGGTAGTAGGCCTTGTTGTTGTGGTAGTAGGGGTAGTTTTTATTTATTATTTTTATTATAATTCACCTTTATTTAACCAGGTAGGCTAGTTGAGAACAAGTTATCATTTACAACTGCGACCTGGCCTAGATAAAGCATAGCAGTGTGAACAGACAACAACACAGAGGTACACATGAAGTAAACAATTAACAAGCCAATAACACAGTAGAAAAAAAGTCTCTATACATTGTGTGCAAAACGCATGAGGAGGTAGGCGAATAATTACAATTTTGCAGATTAACACTGGAGTGATAAATGATCAGATGGTCAGGTACAGGTAGAGATACTGGTGTGCAAAAGAGCAGAAAAGTAAATAAATATAAACAGTATGGGGATGAGGTAGGTAAATTGGGTGGGCTATTTACCGGTAGACTATGTACAGCTGCAGCGATCGGTTAGATGCTCAGATAGCAGATGTTTGAAGTTGGTGAGGGAGATAAAAGTCTCCAACTTCAGCGATTTTTGCAATTCGTTCCAGTCACAGGCAGCAGAGAACTGGAACTAAAGGCGGCCAAATGAGGTGTTGGCTTTAGAGATGATCAGTGAGATACACCTGCTGGAGCGCGTGCTACGGGTGGGTGTTGCCATCATGACCAGTGAACTGAGAGAAGGCGGAGCTTTACCTAGCATGGACTTGTAGATGACCTGGAGCCAGTGGGTCTGGCGACGAATATGTAGCGAGGGCCAGCTGACTAGAGCATACAGGTCGCAGTGGTGGGTGGTATAAGGTGCTTTAGTAACAAAATGGATGGCACTGTGTTAAACTGCATCCAGTTTTCTGAGTAGAGTATTGGAAGCTATTTTGTAGATGACATCACCGAAGTCGAGGATCGGTAGTATAGTCAGTTTTACTAGGGTAAGTTTGGCAGCGTGAGTGAAGGAGGCTTTGTTGCGGAATAGAAAGCCGACTTGATTTGATTTTAGATTAGAGATGTTTGATATGAGTCTGGAAGTAGAGTTTACAGTCTAGCCAGACACCTAGGTACCTATAGATGTCCACATATTCTAGGTCGGAACCATCCAGGGTGGTGATGCTAGTCGGACGTGCGGGTGCTGGCAGCGAACGGTTGAAAAGCATGCATTTGGTTATAATAGCGTTTAAGAGCAGTTGGAGGCCACGGAAGGAGTGTTGTATGGCATTGAAGCTCGTTTGGAGGTTAGATAGCACAGTGTCCAAGGAAGGGCCAGAAGTATACAGAATGGTGTCGTCTGCGTAGAGGTAGATCAGGGAATCGCCCGCAGCAAGAGCAACATCATTGATATATACAGAGAAAAGAGTCAGCCCGAGAATTGAACCCTGTGGCACCCCCATAGAGACTGCCAGAGGACCGGACAACATACCCTCCGATTTGACACACTGAACTCTGTCTGCAAAGTAGTTGGTGAACCAGGCAAGGCAGTCATTAGAAAAACCGAGGCTACTGAGTCTGAGCCGATAAGAATATGGTGATTGACAGAGTCGAAAACCTTGGCCAGGTCGATGAAGACGGCTGCACAGTACTGTCTTTTATCGATGGCGGTTATGATATCGTTTAGTACCTTGAGCGTGGCTGAGGTGCACCCGTGACCGGCTCGGAAACCAGATTGCACAGCGGAGAAGGTACGGTGGGATTCGAGATGGTCAGTAGTGGTGGTAGTAGGCCTTGTGGTATTAGTAGTATTAGTGGAAGTGGTAGTATTTGTAGTGTTAGTAGGCATAGTGGCAGTAGTGGTAGTAGGCCTAGTGGTATTAATCAAATCAAATCAAAGTTATTTATATAGCCCTTCGTACATCAGCTGATATCTCAAAGTGCTGTACAGAAACCCAGCCTAAAACCCCAAACAGCAAGCAATGCAGGTGTAGAAGCACCTGTTAGTAGTAGTTGTAGTTGTGGTATTTGCCTAGTTGTAGTAGTAGTTGAGGTAGTAGGCCTAGTGGTAGCAGTAGTAGTGGTAGTTTGCCTAGTTGTAGTGGTAGTAGTGGTAGTAGGCCTAGTGGTTGTAGGCCTAGTGGTAGTAGTGCTCGTAGACCTAGTGCTAGTTGACCTAGTAGGCCTAGTGGTAGTAGGCCTAGTGGTAGTAGACCAGGTGGTAGAGGGCCTAATGGTGGTAGTGGTATTAGTGGTGATAGTTGTAGTAGTGGTAGTGGTCGACCTAGTGGTAGTAGGCCTAGTGGTAGTTGGCCTAGTGGTAGTAGCCGAAGGAGTATGGTGGAGTGAGTTACTTTGGGTCTCTATGATGCCTCGTTACCTGCAGACAGGCAACATACTATCAACAACAGCTCCTTGGTGTTGACACAGAATTTTGTAAATGCATGCTAGGTGTTGTCGGCTGTCATTTATAACAGTATACAGTGTAGTTGATTGTGTCACATTGTTCCCTAATGTAAACAACCCATTCTTCATTGCAGGTGCCAGTGGATATAGGACTCCTTACTGTCTTGTGCTTTATGCTGCTTTTCTGGCTCGAAAGCTGCCTGATAACTTCAATGAGGCCAAATTCATCACATTCAGCATGCTCATATTCTGTGCATTCTGGATTACCTTTATCCCAGCTTGTCTCAGCTCTCCTGGGAAGTTCACTGCAGCTGTGGAGATCTTTGCCATTCTGGCCTCCAGTGTTGGATTCCTGTTCTACGTATTTGCTCCTAAATGTTTCATTATATTCTGAGGCCAGAGCAAAACAACAAGAAACATATAATGGGGAAGACATCCAATGTTATGTTATAACATAACATTATGACATTATATCATATCACATTATAATGTTTTTAACATATTTTAGAAAGTGCCTACTATCTGAGACAGTATTTCTCAAATGTTCTGTAATGATCTATGAGGACAACAGCTGCTGCATGTTTCCACCTTAATAAACAAATGTCACTTGTGTGTTTTTACTGTTGTGTGCAATTAAATACATCACATTCAACAAGAGAAGTGATTATTACCTTTGGTCAAATAATGTATTTTCAAACATGAACATGAGGACGTTGTCGAAGGTGGTCAGGCTATCTCAAGATGTTAAAGTGTAAACAAAATCACAGGGCAGGAAGACAAACAGACACTGACAGACAAACAGGAAGACAGACTACCTGCTGCAGACATGCAGGACCTTAAACAAACACACACACACACACACACACACACAGTAGGATGACTCTACAGGTACAGAGGAGCTGCTGCTAATACCACAGAGTTCAGCCCCAGGGGAGGAAACACCTCAAGGCCCCCATCTCATCCTCTAACACAACAATAACAGTAGCAGCTTCCCTTCCAGGGACACAGTATCATATACAGATACCGTCAAATATTGGCCAACTTTGCATGATTCACTATTTATTCTAAAGTATGTTGAAATAGAAACATTTGGTGTTTACATTTGATTTAAAAGTGCACAGGACCAATACAATGAAGGTTGGAGGTAATGATACTCGTTCTGTGTAATTTAACTCTCCTGGGGTTATTTGCACGTTCGTACAGGGTACAAATAGTCATCAACAAGTTTTTACAAGAAAAACAGAACATTCTGCTCCATCACACTCCATTGTATAGTGCAAGGATGCCAAGTACAGGTCTGTAGACCTCAACAAGTCTGGTTCATCCTTGGGAGCATTTTCCAAATGCCTGAAGGTACCATGGTCCTCTGTACAAACAATAGTTCGCAAGTATAAACACCATGGGGCCACGAAGCCGTCAAAACGCTGAGGAATATTTATGTCCGTTGCGTTATGCTAATTAGTGTCAGATGATGATAACGCTCCAGGTTATTAAGGGAGAGGGAGCGCACTTACGAATTTTCCTTTCCTGTTGAACATACTACTTTCAGTATGAAATATTTTATTTTATTTACGTTTGAAGTACCTGAGGCTTGAATAGAAATGTCGTTTGACTTGTTTGGACGAAGTTTAGCTTTAGCTTTTTGGACTCCTTTGTCTGCATGTTGAACGTGTGGATTACTGAAATCAGTGGCGCCAACTAAACTGACCTTTTGGGATATAAAGAAGCATTTTATCGAACAAAACAACCTTTCATGTTGTAGCTGGGACCCTTGGGATTGCAAACAGAGGATGATCTTCAAATGTAAGTGATTTATTTAATCGCTATTTGTGATTTTGTGAAGCCTGTGCTGGTTGAAAAATATGTTGATGTGGGGCACTGTCTTCAGACAATCGCATGGATACTTTCGCCGTAAAGCCTTATTGAAATCTGACAACGCAGTTAGATTAACAAGAAGTTACGCTTTTAAATTATGTAAGACACTTGTATGTTCGTTAATATTTAATATTACAAATATTTATTTGAATTGCGAGCCCTCCAATTTCACCGGAAGTTGTCGGCTTGTGTCCCCCTTAACTCTAAGCAAATGAGTTCATTCCTTACAGGTCATTGGGAAGCTAGCGTCCCACCTCGACAACATCCGGTGAAATTGCAGAGCGCGAAATTCCAATGACAGAAATCGGAATATTAAACATTCATGAAAACTGAAGTGTCATACATCATTTAAAAGCTTATATTCTTGTTAATCCAGCCTCATTTCATCAGATTGAGAAAAGCATTTATGGCGAAAGCACACAATGTGATTATCTGAGAACTGCGCCCCGCACACAAGAGCATTACATACATTTTCCAACCAAGCAGAGGCGTCATGAAAGTCAGAAATAGAGATAAAATAAATCACTTACCTTTGACGATTTTCATCTGGTTGCAATCACAAGGGTCCCAGCTACATAACAAATTGTCCTTTTGTTTGATAAAGTCCTTCTTTATATCCCAAAAAAGTAAGTATCATTGGTGCGCTTGACTCAATAATCCACCGGTTTCCCTCGTTCAAAAGGCATACAAATGAAACCCGTAAGTTACCAATAAACTTCTTCCAAGCATATCAAACAATGTTCCTAATCAATCATCAGGTACCCTAATATGTAAATAAACAATACATTTTAAGACAGAGAATACCGGAGACCATTGCCAGAGAAAGAAAACTAAGTGCACGCCCTCACCTGAACACGCAACAAACACTACAGCCAAAATGGGAGCCAATTACTAATAGTATAAATTGTAGCTCATTTTTCAACAAACAAGCCTGAAACTCTTTCTAAAGAATGTTGACATCTGGTGGAAGCCCTAGGAACTGCAATCTGAGAGGTCTTCCTTTTATATTCCCATTCTCAGCCATTGTAATCAGTGGTGAGCTGAAATTGAAAATTCTGGATGGATTGTCCTCAAATTTTCGCTTGCCATATTAGGTCTGTTATACTCACAGACATTATTTTATCTGTTTAGGAAACTTTAGAGTGCTTTCTATCTATCTGCATATCCAAGCTTCTGGGCTTGAGTAACAGGCAGTACTTTGGGAACCTTATTTATTAATAATAAATCTGTATTTACAAAGATGGCCTACCCCAGACGACACTGAAACAATTGTGCATTGCGCAATGGGACTCCCAATCACAGCCAGATGTGATATAGCCTGGAATCGAACCAGGGACTGTAGTGACACCTCCTGCTCTGTAATGCAGGGCCTTAGACCGCTGCGCCACTCAGGAGCCAAAGAAACAACTAGCAAATGTTGGCTACTTTGAAGAACCTCAAATATAAAATATATTGTTTAACACTTTTTTGGTTACTACATGATTCCGTATGTGTAATTTCATAGTTTTGATGTCTTCAATATTATTCAAAAACGTAGAAAATATTAAAAATAAACAAAAAGCCTTAAATATGTAGTTGTGTCCAAATGTTTGAATGGTACAGTCTGTTGAAGTGTGTCAAATATGTTTGAAAACACTATGTTAAAAACACTGTGTGGGCTTGTCCCTAGGATTACCAAAAGACAAAGAGCTGGATCAGTGGTTCACCAATCAGGGCCTTCTTTGCGACCATCAGGTTACGTACCCGGGACAAACCATGAGCGAGACAACAACCTTGTCTATGATGAGAGAGGGAGTTGGGATACTTACATACTGACAGAGGCTGGGCTACGTTGTTAATATGAGCAAAGCAGTGGACAGATAAGTGCAGACTTGTGGACATAAAAATGTACATGTGTCATGCTATTCCAGATGTTTTATTTTTGTTTAACAACTTCAACACACAAGTAAAATAATACAACAACTATTATTTATTTCAAACCCATACTATTGTTTTATGTGTTTAAAATGTCATACAAAAAAAACATGCGAAGGAATGACAGATATTATTATTATATATTTTTTTTAATTGAAATTAAATTAAATTGTTCTATGAGTTTAAATTGTCATACAAAAAAAAAACGATGGAAAATCCACAATGTCAGAAGCCTGCAATTATCTATCCTCTGCTTGTTCATATCAGCAGCATAGCCCAGCCTCTGTCACTATCCCACCTCCCTCTCTCATCCTGTACCCCGGGGACACAATAAACACTAGAACCACATCCCACTCGTTGAGAGGGAGTGTATGGGCAGTTCCAGCGTCTTACGAGGCACTTTCACCTCCATAAAAGAGGAACCCTTCTGTCTGCCCTCACAGACACAGCTGCCCTGCTGAAGGCTGGCATGGCACTGAGTACAGGAGTGGTTCTACGGCTGCTGGTGGTGGTGATGAGGGGTATAGCTGCTCCAGCCCCAATCTGCTCTCTGCTGGGCCAACCCGCTCTGCCTCTCCTGTCTGCCGAGGGGGACATCAACATTGGGGCAGTGTTCCCTCTACATAGGAATGCCCTCTTCAAGGTCCATTCATTCACCTCCAGACCAGAGAAAACACCCTGTATCAGGTATGTGTTGAAAAACAACTATCTGTGGGAACTTTTAGCTGTTAGGGAATATTACTCAACAGGATAGATTTTTTTGTGTCTCTCACTGAAATTAGGCACAGTGCTTAATAACACTATTGTAAATGATCTGTGCATTTATTTTTTGGACAAAACAGGTATACAAATTGTTTCTGTGATACTAAACACAATACTCAACTCATCTCGAATGAATATATCAGTTTTGCTGGTATATGTGATTGTGGCATATGAGATTCCTGGCTTCAATTAACTTATTTTTTGGTTTGTTTCCGCTGTCCAGTTTCGACCCACGTGAGTTCCAGTTTGCACAGACCCTGATCTTTGCCCTGGAGGAGATCAACAACAGCAGTGATCTGCTCCCAGGGCTGTCTCTGGGTTACCAGGTCTATGACTCCTGTAGCTATGCCCCCCTGGCCATCCACTCAGCCCTGGCCCTGATGAACAGCCCTGGGCCTGAGGACAGCCTGGGAGAACCTTCCTCCTGTTCCAGATCTCCAGCCGTGTTGGGTATTGTTGGGGAGTCAAGCTCCACATCCACCATCGGAATGTCATCCCTGGTCGGACCATTCAATATCCCTGTGGTGAGACACCTTCTGGTTGTGGCTCTTTAGAGGTAGTTTCATCAATGTCAGCTATGTATGAAAGATCAATTCAAATCTTCCCGTTTCTTCCACACAGATCAGCCACTTTGCCACCTGTGCTTGTCTGAGTAATAAAAAGAAGTTCCCTTCCTTCTTCAGAACCATCCCCAGTGACTTCTACCAGAGCAGAGCCCTGGCAAAGCTGGTCAAACACTTTGGATGGAACTGGGTGGGAGTGGTGAACAGCAACAATGACTATGGAAACAACGGCATGGCCACATTCTTGGAGGCATCGTGGCATGAAGGGGTCTGTGTAGAGTACCAAGAGTCCATCCACCGCACAGACCCCAGAGAGAAGCTCCTGGAAGTCGTCAAGGTCATCCGGAGGGCCACAGCAAGGGTGGTGGTACTGTTCTTGACCTTGGGGGAACTCATCCCCCTGATGAATGAGATGGCCCTGGAGGGAGACCCAGGGCTGCAGTGGGTGGGCAGCGAGGCCTGGATTACAGCCAGACTGCTGACGGAGAACAAGGCCTACGGCTTCCTGAGGGGGGCGGTGGGCTTTGCCATCAGGAATGCCAGGCTGGATGGTCTGGAGGGGTTCCTACAAAAGGTGCACCCCTTCCAGGCGCCAGACAACACCCTGCTCAGGGAGTTCTGGGAGACTGTATTCAAGTGCTCCTTCGAGGGGGGCAGCAGCACACTGTGCACAGGAACAGAGAGCTTAGCAAAGCTGAAGAACCAATACACTGACATGTCAGAGCTGAGAATATCCAACAAAGTGTACACAGCTGTATATGCGATTGCACACGCTCTACACAATCTACTGACAGACTTAAAGAATGACACAGACAGCGGCAAAAGACCAGTCTACACACCACAGCAGGTGAGCAAGCCTCAGATAAGACAAAACATAAATAACATATCATATGAATCATCCCACTTTCTGTGTCTCTCTCTGTGTCTCTCTCTGTGTCGCTCTGTCTGTCTGTCTCTGTCTAATTCTCTCTCTCACTGTCTCATTGTCTTTGTCTGTCTCTCTCTGTGTCTCTCTCTCTGTGTCTCTCTCTCTCTGTCTCCCTCTGCCTCTCTATCTCTCTGTCTCTTTGTCTCTGTCTCTCTGTCTCTCTGTGTCTCTGTCTCTGTGTCTCTGTCTGTGTCTCTCTCGTTCCCTCTCCCTCTCTCTCTCTCCCTCTCCCCATGTTGTTGAGCAGGTGCTACAGTACCTGAAGGAGGTGAGGTTTAGAGTAAAGACAGGAGAGGAGATCTGGTTTGATGATAACGGAGATGTGGTGGCGTTCTACGACCTAGTGAACTGGCAGCAGGAGGAGGATGGGACCCTGCAGTTCCATGTTGTGGGGCTGTATGATTCCTCGATGCCCCCTGAACAGCGCATTACCTTCAACAAGGGAAAACTGGTCTGGGTAGGGGGCCAGGCAGAGGTAGGACTAAATACATGTTGAATATGTTGCAAAAGCATAACACATGCAAATCTCAAACCACTGCAAATGTAAAACATGCATTCTATAATGTATACATAATCCACATAGTCTATCTCAATTGTCTTGTTTTGCATTGGTAATATAACTTCCATAAGTAGTGACATTAAAACATTTCTGCACGTTTATTTATATAAAATACACCAATATTCAGACATCTTGTATTTCTCTACAGGCACCTGCATCAGTGTGCAGTGAGAGCTGTCCCACAGGCACTCGTAAGGCTGTACAGAAAGGAAAGCCTGTATGCTGTTATGACTGTGTACCATGTGCGGAGGGAGAGATCAGTAATATCACAGGTAATATATAATGCATTTATTGCTACCTTCAATACTTTCAAGTTCTGTCACTACCCAACAGGACTAATAGATATCAAAAAACACATGACACAGTGACACACTGATTCATAGAATGAATGACGTTCTAATCCTTTTACAGATTCTAACGGCTGCTATCGATGTGACTTGGAGTATTGGTCCAATGAAAAAAGGGACCTCTGTGTGTTGAAACCAGTTGAATTCCTCTCCTATGAAGAAATGATGGGCATAGTTCTGGTGTTTTTCTCCTTACTGGGGTCCGGTGTTACTACTCTGGTAGCTGTTGTGTTTTCAATTCACAAGGACACTCCCATTGTCAGAGCCAACAACTCTGAGCTGAGCTTCCTGCTGCTCTTCTTTTTGACTCTGTGTTTTCTGTGTTCTCTTACTTTCATTGGCCGGCCCTCTGAGTGGTCCTGTATGCTGCGTCACACAGCGTTTGGGATCACCTTCGTCCTCTGCATCTCTTGTGTTCTGGGGAAAACAATAGTGGTGTTGATGGCCTTCAGGGCTACACTTCCAGCCAGTAATATCATGAAATGGTTTGGTCCTCCACAGCAGAGACTCAGTGTTCTGGCTTTCACTATTATACAGGTCATGATCTGTGTTCTTTGGTTAACAGTCTCCCCTCCTTTCCCCTACAAGAACATGAAGACCTATAAGGAAAAGGTCATTCTAGAGTGTGATGTGGGTTCAGCTATTGGTTTCTGGGCTGTGTTGGGGTATATAGGACTCCTGGCTCTCTTGTGCTTTGTGCTGGCTTTTCTTGCTCGAAAGCTTCCTGATAATTTCAATGAGGCCAAATTCATCACCTTCAGCATGCTCATATTCTGTGCTGTCTGGATCACCTTTATCCCAGCTTATGTCAGCTCTCCTGGGAAGTTCACTGTAGCTGTGGAGATATTTGCTATTCTTGCCTCCAGTTTTGGTTTACTTTTCTGCATTTTTGCTCCTAAATGTTTCATTTTATTGCTGAGGCCAGAGCAAAACACCAAGAAACATATGATGGGGAAGACATCCAATGATATACGATATTAAAGAAACATATTTTGGGAAAGGCGTCAACCAAAGCCCTTTAGGATGAATACTGACCATTGGCTTATTCAACGTCTTTCTATAATAAACACAGACACATCATATCGAAGTCAATCATGGGTTATACTCATCCCCAGACACATCATATCTAAGTCAATCATGGGTTATACTCATCCCCAGACACATCATATCTAAGTCAATCATGGGTTATACTCATCCCCAGACACATCATATCTAAGTCAATCATGGGTTATACTCATCCCCAGACACATCATATCTAAGTCAGTCATGGGTTAAACTCATCCCCAGACACATCATATCTAAGTCAATCATGGGTTAAACTCATCTACAGACACATCATATCTAAGTCAGTCATGGGTTAAACTCATCCACAGACACATCATATCTAAGTCAGTCATGGGTTAACCTCATCCACAGGCTCAATTGATACCAAAAAATAGAGCCTGGAAACTCTGTGCAATGAAGTGTTACTTGAAAGGGGAAAGGTTCAAATCAAGGATAGAGAGAGCCTGCTACAGTTTGACTATGAACACTGCAGAAAACCTCACAATGATCATTGGACTTTTAGGACTGATTCTGAGTTTGGGCATATTTCTTATTTGATTTATTTCACCTTCATTTAACCAGGTAGACTAGTTGAGATGAAGTGCTCATTTACAAATGCGACCTGGCCAAGATAAAGCAAAGCAGTGCGACACAAACAACAACACAGAGTTACACATGGAATAAACAAACATGGAGTCAATAATACAATACAGTGTGTGCAAATGTGGTAGGATAAGGGAGGTAAGGCAATAAATATGCCATAGTAGATACATAATTTCAATATGGAATTTAAACACTGGCGTGATAAGATGTGCAGAAGATGAGTGTGCAGGTAGAGATACTGGGGTACAAAGGAGCAAAATAAGACATTTGCATGTAAGAGATAGACGTGAACTCACTTCCTTGTTTAGCCTAATTCGTTTGCAGAGGGCAGGTTCTAAGGATTTTGTTGGACGGTGATGGACTGAGATATCAGCCAATGTAAATCCGCTCCTGCCATGGGCTCCATTCCGGTCTCTTCATGAGACATTGTGAGAGATGGTTCGAAAGAGAAAGAGCCGGCTGGTAGACGAGATCTGTCACATGTACATGGATGTTAAATAAGTTCCGAACACACATCCAACAGCACATTATGTCTAGCAGCCATATCTACATGGGTGTGGTCGCACATTATGAAAGTCAAGACAATAATTTTGACATAGCCTATGTTTCTCACTGCTCTACCCCAGCAGCCACTGACAGCCTGCTGTGCTTCCACAGGCCATACCACCATCAACACATAGCAAGGCCTCAGTGAAATGTGTTATAAAGAATATATGTGTATTTTCCATGTATGGTGTCATGTATTGGCTACCCTTCATGTAATATTACAGTGGTTGTAATAAACAATTCAGCTGTCTAATATCTCTAGATCTCCAGTCTTACTTGAATTATCACAGCGCTAGAGAAAGACACAAATAAATGAAAACGCTAGAATGGTAATTTTCTATGAATTGTGTGACTCGCTTCAGCTGGCCAAATGTATCTGTATGTAGTAGTAGTAGTAGTAGAAACAATGGTAATAGTAAATCAAATCAAATCAAATTGTTTTAGTCACATGCGCTGATTTCAACTGGTCTGGACTTTACGGTGAAATCCTTACCTTCAAGCCCCAAACCAACAATGCAGTTCTAAGAAATATGGATAAGAATAAGAAATAAAATTAACAAGTAATTAAAGAGCAGCAGTAAAATAACAATAGTGAGACTATATACAGGGGGGTACCAGTATAGAGTCAACGTGCGGGGGCACCGTTACTTGAGGGAATATGTACATGTAGGTAGAGTTATTAAAGTAACTATGCATAGATGATAACAGACAGTAGCAGCGGTGTAAAATATGGTTCTCTTATGGAGACAGTCAAAGAACAATTTTGGAACACCTGGGAACGGGAGTAGGAGAAGGAGGAGAAGTAGATGTAGTAGCTGTAGGCCTAGTGGTAGTCGTAGTGGTAGTAGTAGTGGTAGCAGTACTAGCAGTAGTAGGCCTAGTAGTAGTGGTAGTAGTAGTAGTGGTAGTAGTAGTGTTAGTAGACCTAGTGGTAGTAGTAGTAGTGGTAGTAGCCATAGTGGTAGTAGTGGTAATAGTAGTGGTAGTGGGCCTAGTAGTAGTGGTAGTAGTAGCCCTAGTGGTAGTAGTGGTCATAGGCCTAGTAGTAGTAGTAGTGGTAGTGGGCCTAGTAGTAGTAGTAGTATTGGTAGTGGTAGTAGTAGTGGTAGTGGGCCTAGTAGAAGTAGTAGTAGTGGTAGTATAGTAGTGGTAGTAGCCCTAGTGGTAGTAGCCCTAGTGGTAGTAGTGGTAGTAGTAGTGGTAGTATTGGAGTGGTAGCAGCCCTAGTGGTAGTAGTAGTAGTAGGCCTAGTAGTAGTAGTAGGCCTAGTAGTAGTAGTAGTAGTAGTAGTAGTGATAGTAGGCCTAGTAGTAGTAGTTGTGGTAGTAGGCCTAGTGGTAGTAATAGTAGTAGTAGTAGTGGTAGTAGGCCTAGTGGTAGTAGTAGTAATTGTGGTAGTATTAGTAGTAGTAGTAGCGGTAGTGGTAGTAGTAGTAGTAGTAGTAGTAGTAGTAGTAGTAGTAGTAGTAGTAGTAGTAGTAGTAGTAGTAGTAGTGGTAGTAGTCATAGTGGGAGTACAGGTAGTAGGCCTAGTGGTAGTGGTAGTAGTAGTGGTAGTAGGCCTAGTGGTAGTAGTAGTAGTGGTAGTAGCCCTAGTGGTAGTAGCCCTAGTGGTAGTAGTGGTAGTAGTAGTGGTAGTATTGGAGTGATAGCAGCCCTAGTGGTAGTAGTAGTAGTAGGCCTAGTAGTAGTAGTAGTAGTAGTAGTGATAGTAGGCCTAGTAGTAGTAGTTGTGGTAGTAGGCCTAGTGGTAGTAATAGTAGTAGTAGTAGTGGTATTAGGCCTAGTGGTAGTAGTAGTAATTGTGGTAGTATTAGTAGTAGTAGTAGCGGTAGTGGTAGTGGTAGTGGTAGTAGTAGTAGTAGTAGTAGTAGTAGTAGTAGTAGTAATAGTGGGAGTACAGGTAGTAGGCCTAGTGGTAGTGGTAGTAGTAGTGGTAGTAGGCCTAGTGGTAGTAGTAGTAGTGGTAGTAGCACTAGTGGTAGTAGCCCTAGTGGTAGTAACCCTAGTTGTAGTAGGACTAGTGGTAGTAGTAGTAGTAGTGGTAGTATCCATAGTGGTATTGTTTGTTGAAGTAGTATTTGAAGTAGTAGTGGTAGTGCTGGTAGTAGTTGTAGTATTAGGCCTAGTGGTATTAGTAGTAGTTGTGATAGTCGTTGTGGTAGTAGACCTAGTGGTAGTAATAGTTGTGGTAGTAGCCCTAGTGGTAGTAGCCCTAGTTGTATTAGTAGTTGTGGTGGTAGTAGTAGTTGTGGTAGTAGCCCTAGTGGAAGTAGCCCTAGTGGTAGTTGCCCTAGTGATAGTAGCCCTAGTGGTAGTTTTTGGTAGTAGGCCTAGTAGTAGTTGTGGTAGTAGCCGTAGTGGTAGTAGCCCTAGTGGTAGTTGTGGTAGTAGGCCTAGTGGTGGTAGTAGAAGTTGTGGTAGTAGGCCTAGTGGTGATAGTTGTAGTAAGCCTAGTGGTAGTTTACCTAGTGGTAGTAGTAGTTGTAGTAGTAGTGTAAGTTGTAGTTTTGGTAGTAGGCCATGTGGTATTAGTAGTTGTGGTAGTAGACCTTGTGGTGGTAGTGGTAGTAGGCTTTGTGGTAGTATACCTAGTGGTAGTAGTAGTTGTGGTAGTAGTAGTTGTGGTAGTAGGGCAAGTGGAATTAGTAGTTGTGGTAGTATACCTAGTTGAAGTAGTAGAGGTAGTAGTAGTTGTGGTAGTAGACCTAGTAGTAGTAGGGTTAGTAAAGGTAGTTGGCCTAGTGGTAGTAGTGGTAGTAGGCTTTGTGGTAGTAGACCTAGTGGTAGTAGACCTAGTGGTAGTAGTGGTCGTAGGCTTTGTGGTAGTAGACCTAGTGGTAGTAGACCTAGTGGTAGTAGTGGTAGTAGGCTTTGTGGTAGTAGACCTAGTGGTAGTAGTAATAGTAGAGGTAGTTGGCCTAGTGGTTGTAGACCTAGTGGTAGTAGTAATAGTAGTGGTAGTAGTGGTGGTAGTAGGCCTATAGTGGTATTCGTAGTATTAGTGGTAGTGGTAGTATTTGTAGTTGTAGTAGGCCTAGTGGTAGTAGTAGCAGTTGTAGTAGTGGACACAGGTCTGGTGGTAGCAGTAATAGTGGTAGTAGGCCTAGTAGTAGTAGTGGTAGTAGTTCTAGTAGTAGTAGTAGTGGTAGTAGTTGTAGTAGTACTGGTAATAGACATGGTGGTAGTGGAGTTAGTTGTGGTAGTAGGCCTAGTAGTAGTAGTAGTGGAAGTAGGCCTAGTGGTGGTAGTAGTAGTGGTTGTAGCAGTAGTGGTAGTAGTAGATGTTGTTGTAGGCCTAGTGGTATTAGTTGTAGTAGAACTAGTTGTAGTGTTAGTAGTTGTGGTAATAGGCCTAGTGGTATTAGTAGAATTAGTGAAAATTTTAGTATTTGTTGTGGTAGTAGGCATAGTGGTAGTAGTGGTAGTAGATCTAGTGGTAGTAGTGGTAGTAGACCTAGTGGTAGTAGGCCTAGTGGTAGTAGTGGTAGTAGCCGAAGGAGGATGGCGGTGTGGCGTGAGTTACTGTGGGTCTCTATGATGCCTCGTTACCTGCAGACAGGCAACATACTACTATCAACAACAGCTCCTTGGTATTGACACAGAATTTTGTAAATGCATGCTAGGTGTTGTCGGCTGTCATTTATAACAGTATACAGTGTAGTTGATTGTGTCACATTGTTCCCTAATGTAAACAACCCATTCTTCATTGCAGGTGCCAGTGGATATAGGACTCCTGGCTGTCTTGTGCTTTATGCTGCTTTTCTGGCTCGAAAGCTGCCTGATAACTTCAATGAGGCCAAATTCATCACCTTCAGCATGCTCATATTCTGTGCATTCTGGATTACCTTTATCCCAGCTTGTCTCAGCTCTCCTGGGAAGTTCACTGTAGCTGTGGAGATCTTTGCTATTCTGGCCTCCAGTTTTGGTTTACTGTTCTGCGTATTTGCTCCTAAATGTTTCATTATATTCTGAGGCCGGAGCAAAACACCAAGAAACATATAATGGGGAAGACATCCAATGTTATGTTATAACATAACATTATGACATTATATCATATCACATTATAATGTTTTTAACATATTTTAGAAAGTGCCTACTATCTGAGACAGTATTTCTCAAATGTTCTGTAATTATCTGTGTTTTTAGTGTTGTGTGTTTTTAGTGTTGTGTGTTTTTAGTGTTGTGTGTTTTTAGTGTTGTGTGCATTTAAATGCATCACATTCAACACGAGCATTGATTATTACCTTTGGTCAAATAATGTATTTTCAAACATGAACATGAGGACGTTGTCGAAGGTGGTCAGGCTATCTCAAGGTGTTAGGGTGTAAACAAAATCACAGGGCAGGACGACAAACAGACAGACAGACAAACAGGAAGACAGACTACCTGCTGCAGACATGCAGGACCTTAAACAAACACACACACACACCAACAAACACACACACACACAAACACACACACACACACACACACACAGTAAGATGACTCTCTACAGGTACAGAGGAGCTGATGCTAATACCACAGTGTTCAGCCCCAGGGGAGGAAACACCTCAAGGCCCCCATCTCATCCTCTAACACAACAATAACAGTAGCAGCTTCCCTTCCAGGAACACAGTATCATTTACAGATACCGTCAAATATTGGCCATCTTTGCATGATTCACTATTTATTCTAAAGTAAATTGCAGTTGAAATGGAAAGATTTGGTGTTTACATTTGATTTAAAAGTGCACAGGACCAACAGCAAAGGACCTTCTGAAGAGGCTGGAGGAAACAGGTACAAAAGTATCTATACTCACAGTAAAACGAGTCCTCTATCGACATAACCTGAAAGGCCACTCAGCCACTGTTCCATAACCGCATGGGGACAAAGATTGTACTTTTTGGAGAAATGTCCTATGGTCTGATGAAACAGAAATAGAACTGTTTGGCCATAATGACCATCGTTATGTTTGGAGGAAAAAAGGGGAGGCTTGCAAGCCGAAGAACACCATCCCAACCGTGAAGCACGGGGGTGGCAGCATCATGTTGTGGGGGTGCTTTGCTGCGGTAGTGACCGGTGCACTTCAAAAAATAGATGGCATCATGAGGTGGGAAAATGATGTGGATATATTGAAGCAACATCGCAAGACATCAGTCAGGAAGTTAAAGCTGGGTTGTAAATGAGAATGTATTGTATGTAGCTGAATAAATCATTCTCTCTACTATTATTCTGACATTTCACTTTCAGAAAAAAGTGGTGATCCTAACTGATCTAAGACAGGGAATAGTGAAAAAAATTAGTATATGGCTAGGTGTATGTAAACTTCAGACTTCACCTGTACCTTAGCAGTCAAAGGTTTGGACACACCTACTCATTTAAGGGTTTTTATTTATTTTTACTCTTTTCTACATTGTAGAATTATAGTGAAGGCATCAAAACTATGAAGTAACACATTTAGAATCATGTAGTAACCAAAAAAAGTGTTAAACAAATCAAAATATATTTTATATTTGCGATTCTTCAAAATAGCCACCCTTTGTCTTGATGACAGCTTTGAACACTGTTGGTATTCTCTCCACCAGCTTCATGAAGTGGTCACCTGGAGTCCATTTGAATTAACATGTTTTCCTTGTATTTGTGGAATTGATTTCCTTCTTTATGCATTTGAGACAATCAGTTAAATTGTGACAAGGTAGGGGTGGAATACAGAATATAGCCCTATTTGGGTAAAGACCAAGTCCATATCATGACAATAACAGCTCAAATAAGCAAAGAGAAGCAACAGTCCATAATTACTTTAAGACATGAATTTTAGTCAATACGGATCATTTGCAACAACCATCAAGCGCTATGATGAAACTGGCTCTCATGAGGCCCACCACAGGAGAGGAAGACCCAGAGTTACCTCTGCTGCAGAGGATAAGTTCATTAGAATTACCAGCCTCGGAAATTGCAGCCAAATAAATGCTTCATGGAGTTCACTCACGTAACAGACACATCTCAACATCAACTGTTCAGAGTAGACCGTGTGAATCAGGCCTTCATGGTCGAATTGCTGCTAGAACTAAAGGACACAAACCAGATGAATAGACTTGCTTAGGCCAAGAAGCACGAGCAATGGACAGTAGACCGGTGGAAATCTGTCATTTGGTCTGATGAGTCCAAATTTGAGATGTTTGGTTCCAACCACTGTCTTTGTGAGATGCAGAGTAGGTGAATGAATGATCTCTACATGTGTGGTTCCCTCCGTGAAGCATTGATGCCCCATCCCAGTGATACTCCATCCAATCTGGTTGGCACTTAGTGGGTCTATCATTTGTTTTTCAACAGGACAATAACCCAAAACAGTCTGTGTAAAGGCTATTTGACCAAGGAGAGTGATGGAGTGCTGCATTAGATGACCTGACCTCCACAATCACCCCACAACCCAATTGAGATGGTTTGGGATGAGTTCGAATGCAGAGTGAAGGATAAGCAGCCAACACGTGCTCAACGTATGTGGGAACTCCTTCAAGACTGTTGGAAAAGCTCATGAAGATGGATGAGAGAATGACAAGAGTGGGAAAAAGCTGTCAAGGCCATTTAAAACACAATTGTTTTATTTTTAAAACCTCTCTGAGATAGGGTCTAGTTTCCTGAATTTCCGACTGATTGACGTGCCCAAAGTAAACTGCCTGTTACTCAGGCCCAGAAGCCAGGATATGCATATAATTGGTAGCATTGGATAGAAAACACTTTGAAGTTTCCGAAAATATTGAAAAATGTCTGAGACTTTAACAAAATTGATATGTCAGGCAAAAATCTGAAGAAAATCAGAACAGAATTTTTTTTTTTTGAGCTCCCAGGCTCTTATTATGTAAACCTATTGTTTCTATGTGTATCCGTCTCCCAGACTGCAATTGATATGGCTTCCACTAGATGTCAACAGTCTTTATTCGAGGTTTCAGGATCTTTTTCTGAAAAATAAACAAGTATTTTGAGTTTTTCTTAGGATACCACCTCATGTAAATTCGGCTAGCGAGGGAGAGGGAGCACGCTTACGAATTTCCCTTTCCTGTTGAACATACTACTTTCCTTTTGAAATATTTTATTTACGTTTTAAGTACCTGAGGATGAATAGAAATGTCTTTTGACTTGTTTGGACGAAGTTTAGCTTTAGCTTTTTGGACTCCTTTGTCTGCATGTGGAACATGTGGATTACTGAAATCAGTGGCGCCAACTAAACTGACCTTTTGGGATATAAAGAAGCATTTTATCGAACAAACCAACCTTTCATGTTGTAACTGGGACCCTTGGGATTGCAAACAGAGGACGATCTTCAAATGTACGTGATTTATTTAATCGCTATTTGTGATTTTGTGAAGCCTGTGCTGGTTGAAAAATATGTTGATGTGGGGCACTGTCTTCAGACAATCGCATGGATACTTTCGCCGTAAAGCCTCATTGAAATCTGACAACGCAGTTAGATTAACAAGAAGTTACGCTTTTAAATGATGTAAGACACTTGTATGTTCGTTAATATTTAATATTACGAATATTTATTTGAATTGCGAGCCCTCCAATTTCACCGGAAGTTGTCGGCTTGTATTCATCTAGCGGGAAAGCTATCCCTAATTAACTCTAAGCAAGTCAGTTAATTCCTTAGGGATCATTGGGAAGCTAGCGTTCCACCTCGGTGAAATTGCAGAGCGCGAAATTCAAATGACAGAAATCGGAATATTAAACATTCATGAAAACTGAAGTGTCATACATCATTTAAAAGCTTATATTCTAAGCAGAGGCGTCATGAAAGTCAGAAATAGAGATAAAATAAATCACTTATCTTTGACGATCTTCATCTGGTTGCAATCACAAGGGTCCCAGTGTCACAGCTGGCTGAAGGTCTGGACCAAGGTGCAGCATGGTAAGCGTACATTTGCTTTTTATTAAAAATGACGCCGACACAACAAAGAACAAAACCAAACCGTGAAGCTTTGGGCTTTGTGCCCACAAAACAGGTGGGGGAAAAGGGTACCTAAGTATTGTTCTCAATTAGAGACAACGATAGACAGCTGTCCCAGATTGAGAACCATACCAGGCCAAGACATAGAAATACAAAACATAGAAAAAAGGACATAGAATGCCCACCCTAGTCACACCCTGGCCTAACCAAAATAGAGAATAAAAAGCCTCTCTATGGCCAGCGCGTGACACCCAGGTACATAACAAATGGTCCTTTTGTTCGATAAAGTCCTTCTTTATATCTCGAAAAAATAAGTTTCGTTGGTGCGCTTGACTCAGTAATCCACCGGTATCATACAAATTAATCCCGTAAATTACCAATAAACTTCTTCCAAACATATCAAATAACGTTCCTAATCAATCATCAGGTATCCTAATATGTAAATAAACAATACAATTTAATACAGAGAATTGCCAGAGATAAAAAACTAAGTGCACGCCCTCACCGGAACACGCAAAAACACTACAGCCAAAATGGGAGCCAATTACTAATACTACAAATTCTAACTCATTTTTCAACAAACAAGCCTGAAACTCTTTCTAAAGACTGTTGACATCTAAGCCCTAGGAACTGCAATCCGAGAGGTCTTCCTTTTATATTCCCATTCCCAGCCATTGTATTCAGTGGAGAGCTCAAAAAATAAAATTCTGGATGGATTGTCCTCAGGTTTTCACTTGCCATATTAGGTCTGTCATACTCACAGACATTATTTTATCTGTTTTGGAAACTTTAGAGTGCTTTCTATCTATATGCTTATCCAAGCTTCTGGGCCTGAGTAACAGGCAGAACCTTGGGCCAATTGTGCATTGCCCAATGGGACTCATTGCCCAATGGGACTCCCAATCATAGCCAGATGTGATATAGCCTGGAATCGAACCAGGGACTGTAGTTACACCTCTTGCTCTGTAACGCAGGGCCTTAGACCACTGCGCCACTCAGGAGCCAAATAAACAACTGGCAAAGGTTGGCTACTTTGAAGAACCTCAAATATAAAATATATTGTTTAACACTTTTTTGGTTACTACATGATTCCGTATGTGTAATTTCATAGTTTTGATGTCTTCAATATTATTCAAAAATGTAGAAAATATAAAAAATAAACAAAAAGCCTTGAATATGTAGTTGTGTCCAAACGTTTGAATGGTACAGTCTGTTGAAGTGTGTCAAATATGTTTGAAAACACTATGTTAAAAGCACTGTGTGGGCTTGTCCCTAGGATTACCAAAAGACAAAGAGCTGGACATGAGCTAGACAAAAACCTTGTCTATGATGAGAGAGGGAGTTGGGATACTGACAGAGGCTGCACTTATCTATCCACTGCTTGCTCAAATTAGCAGCGTAACCCAGCCTCTGTCACTATCCCACCTCCCTCTCTCATCCTGTACCCCGGAGACACAATAAACACTAGAACCACATCCCACTCGTTGAGAGGGAGTGTATGGGCAGTTCCAGCATCTTACGGGGCACTTTCACCTCTATAAAAGAGGAACCCTTCTGTCTGCCCTCACAGACACAGCTGCCCTGCTGAAGGCTGGCATGGCACTGAGTACAGGAGTGGTTCTACGGCTGCTGGTGGTGGTGATGAGGGGTATAGCTGCTCCAGCCCCAATCTGCTCTCTGCTGGGCCAACCCGCTCTGCCTCTCCTATCTGCCGAGGGGGACATCAACATTGGGGCAGTGTTCCCTCTACATAGGAATGCCCTCTTCAAGGTCCATTCATTCACCTCCAGACCAGAGAAAACACCCTGTATCAGGTATGTGTTGAAAAACAACTATCTGTGGGAAATTTTAGCTGTTAGGGAATATTTCTCATCAAGAAATATTTTTTTTGTATCTCACTGAAATTAGGCACAGTGCTTAATAACACTATTGTAAATGATCTGTGCATTTTTTGGGGGACAAAACAAGTATACACATTTTTTCTGTGATACTAAACACAATACTCAACTCAACTCGAACGAGTATATCAGTTTTGCTGGCATATGTGATTGTGGCATATGCGATTCCTGGCTTCAACTAACTTATTTTTGGTTTGTTACCGCTGTCTAGTTTCAACCAACGTGAGTTCCAGTTTGCACAAACCCTGATCTTTGCCCTGGAGGAGATCAACAACAGCAGTGATCTGCTCCCAGGGCTGTCTCTGGGTTACCAGGTCTATGACTCCTGTAGCCATGCCCCCCTGGCCATCCACTCAGCCCTGGCCCTGATGAACATTCCTGGGCCTGAGGACAGCCTGGGAGACCCTTCCTCCTGTTCCAGATCTCCAGCCGTGTTGGGTATTATAGGGGAGTCAATCTCCACATCCACCATCGGAATATCATCCCTGGTCGGACCATTCAGCATCCCTGTGGTGAGACACCTTCTGGTTGTGGCTCTTTAGAGGTAGTTTCATCAATGTCAGCTATGTTTGAAAGATCAATTCAAATCTTCCCATTTCTTCCACACAGATCAGCCACTTTGCCACCTGTGCTTGTCTGAGTAACAAAAAAAAGTTCCCCTCCTTCTTCAGAACCATCCCCAGCGACTTCTACCAGAGCAGAGCCCTGGCAAAGCTGGTCAAACACTTTGGATGGAACTGGGTGGGAGTGGTGAACAGCAACAATGACTATGGAAACAACGGCATGGCCACATTCATGGAGGCAGCGTGGCATGAAGGGGTCTGTGTAGAGTACCAAGAGTCCATCCACCGCACAGACCCCAGAGAGAAGCTCCTGGAAGTCGTCAAGGTCATCCGGAGGGCCACAGCCAGGGTGGTGGTACTGTTCGTGGGCTTGGGGGACATTGTCCCCCTGATGAATGAGATGGCCCTGGAGGGAGACCCAGGGCTGCAGTGGGTGGGCAGTGAGGCCTGGATCACAGCAAGACTGCTGACGGAGAACAAGGCCTACGGCTTCCTGAGGGGAGCGGTTGGCTTTGCCGTCAGGAATGCCAGGCTGGATGGTCTGGAGCAGTTCCTAGACAAGGTGCACCCCTCCCAGGCGCCAGACAACACCCTGCTCAGGGAGTTCTGGGAGACTGTGTTCCAGTGCTCCTTCGAGGGGGGCAGCAGCACGCTGTGCACAGGAACAGAGAGCTTAGCAAAGCTGAAGAACCAATACACTGACATGTCAGAGCTGAGAATACCCAATAAAGTATACACAGCTGTATATGCGATTGCACACGCTCTACACAACCTACTGACAGACTTAAAGAATGACACAGACAGCGGCAAAATACCAGTCTACACACCACAGCAGGTGAGCAAGCTCCAGATTCAACGAAAGATAAATAACACATCTTATGAATCATTCCACTCTCTGTGTCTCTCCCTGCGTGTTTCCCTCTCTGTGTCTCTCTGTGTCTCTCTGTGTCTCTCTGTGTCTCTCTCTGTGTCTCTCTCTGTGTCTCTCTCTGTGTCTCTCTCTCTCTCTGTGTCTCTCTCCCTCTCCCTCTCTCTCTCCCTCTCCCCATGTTGTTGAGCAGGTGCTACAGTACCTGAAGGAGGTGAGGTTTAGAGTAAAGACAGGAGAGGAGATCTGGTTTGATGATAACGGAGATGTGGTGGCGTGCTACGACCTAGTGAACTGGCAGCAGGAGGAGGATGGGACCCTGCAGTTCCATGTTGTTGGGCTGTATGATTCCTCGATGCCCCCTGAACAGCGCATTACCTTCAACAAGGGAAAACTGGTCTGGGCAGGGGGCCAGGCAGAGGTAGGACTAAATACATGTTGAATATGTTGCAAAAGGATAACACATGCAAACCTCAAACCACTGCAAATGTAAAACATGCATTCTATAATATTTAGATAATCCACATAGTCTATCTCAAATATTTTATTTTGGATTGGTAATATAACTTCCACAAGTAGTGACATTAAAACATTTCTGCACGTTTATTTACATAAAATACACCAATATTCAGGCATGTTGTATTTCTCTACAGGCACCTGCATCAGTGTGCAGTGAGAGCTGTCCCACAGGCACTCGTAAGGCTGTACAGAAAGGAAAGCCTGTATGCTGTTATGACTGTGTACCATGTGCGGAGGGAGAGATCAGTAATATCACAGGTAATATATAATGCATTTATTGCTACCTTCAATACTTTCAAGTTCTGTCACTACCCAACAGGACTAATAGATATCAAAAAACACATGACACAGTGACACACTGATTCATAGAATGAATGACGTTCTAATCCTTTTACAGATTCTAACGGCTGCTATCGATGTGACTTGGAGTATTGGTCCAATGAAAAAAGGGACCGCTGTGTGTTGAAACCAGTTGAATTCCTCTCCTATGAAGAAATGATGGGCATAGTTCTGGTGTTTTTCTCCTTACTGGGGTCTGGTGTTACTACTCTGGTAGCTGTTGTGTTTTCAATTCATAAGGACACCCCCATCGTCAGGGCCAACAACTCTGAGCTGAGCTTCCTGCTGCTCTTCTTCTTGACTCTGTGTTTTCTGTGTTCTCTTACTTTCATTGGCCGGCCCTCTGAGTGGTCCTGTATGCTGCGTCACACAGCGTTTGGGATCACCTTCGTCCTCTGCATCTCTTGTGTTCTGGGGAAAACAATAGTGGTGTTGATGGCCTTCAGGGCTACACTTCCAGCCAGTAATATCATGAAATGGTTTGGTCCTCCACAGCAGAGACTCAGTGTTCTGGCTTTCACTCTCATACAGGTCCTGATCTGTGTACTTTGGTTAACAGTCTCCCCTCCTTTCCCCTACAAGAACATGAAGACCTATAAGGAAAAGATCATTCTAGAGTGTGATGTGGGTTCAGCTATTGGTTTCTGGGCTGTGTTGGGGTATATAGGACTCCTGGCTCTCTTGTGCTTTGTGCTGGCTTTTCTTGCTCGAAAGCTGCCTGATAATTTCAATGAGGCCAAATTCATCACCTTCAGCATGCTCATATTCTGTGCAGTCTGGATCACCTTTCTCCCAGCTTATGTCAGCTCTCCTGGGAAGTTCACTGTAGCTGTGGAGATATTTGCTATTCTGGCCTCCAGTTTTGGTTTACTTTTCTGCATTTTTGCTCCTAAATGTTTCATTATATTGCTGAGGCCAGAGCAAAACACCAAGAAACATATGATGGGGAAGACATCCAATGATATACGATATTAAAGAAACATATTTTGGGAAAGGCGTCAACCAAAGCCCTTTAGGATGAATACTGACCATTGGCTTATTCAACGTCTTTCTATAATAAACACAGACACATCATATCTAAGTCAGTCATGGGTTATACTCATCCCCAGACACATCATATCTAAGTCAATCATGGGTTAAACTCATCCACAGACACATCATATCTAAGTCAATCATGGGTTAACCTCATCCACAGGCTCAATTGATACCAAAAAATGGAGCCTGGAAACACTGTGCAATGAAGTGGGACTTGAAAGGGGAAGGGTTCAAATCAAGGATAGAGAGAGACTGCTACAGTTTGACTATGAACACTGCAGAAAACCTCACAATGATCATATGACTTTTAGGAAGCCCCAACTGATTCTGAGTTTGGGCATATTTCTTATTTGATTTATTTCACCTTCATTTAACCAGGTAGACTAGTTGAGATGAAGTGCTCATTTACAAATGCGACCTGGCCAAGATAAAGCAAAGCAGTGCGACACAAACAACAACACAGAGTTACACATGGAATAAACAAACATGGAGTCAATAATACAATACAGTGTGTGCAAATGAGGTAGGATAAGGGAGGTAAGGCAATAAATAGGCCATAGTGGAGAAATAATGACAATATAGCAATTAAACACTGGAGTGATAAGATGTGCAGATGATGAATGTGCAAAGGAGCAAAATATGAAGTTTACCTGTGAGAACTACGTGCATTCTTCCTGATTTCCCGAACTCACTTCCTTGTTTAGCCTAATTCGTTTGTAGAGGGAAGGTTCTAAGGGTTATGTTGGATGGTGATGGACTGAGATATCAGCCAATGTAAATCCGCTCCTGCCATAGGCTCCATTCCTGTCTCTTCATGAGACATTGTGAGAGATGGTTCGAAAGAGAAAGAGCCGGCTGGTTGACAAGATCTTTCATGGGTACATAGATGTTCAATAAGTACAAAAAGTCCTGAACAAACATCCAACAGCACATTATGCCTAGCAGCCATATCTACATGGGTGTGGTCGCACATTATGAAAGTCAAGACAATAATGAAGCAGAAAGAAAATGTATTATTTTGACTATGTTTCTCACTGCTCTACCCCAGCGGCCACTGACAGCCTGCTGTGCTTCCACAGGCCCCCTCAGTGACCCCCTCAGTGACCCCCTCAGTGACCCCCTCAGTGACTGCTGCTGTCCAGTCCAGGTCCAGATCAGGAGCCCACACACAAGCCCCTTACTGAGCCTCTGTCTCACAGGCCTGCTCTGGACAAGCATGGTCTACTATCTCATCAAAAACAACATTGACTTCTTAAACGTCTCCTCATAGGCCTGTGGGCCACAACCCAATGTGTGTCAATACACCAATGGGCATGTGGCATTCATACCACCATCAACACATAGCAAGGCCTCAGTGAAATGTGTTATAAAGAATATATGTGTATTTTCCATGTATGGTGTCATGTATTGGCTACCCTTCATGTAATATTACAGTGGTTGTAATAAACAATTCAGCTGTCTAATATCTCTAGATCTCCAGTCTTACTTGAATTATCACAGCGCTAGAGAAAGACACAAATAAATGAAAACACTAGAGTGGTAATTTTCTATGAATTGTGTGACTCGCTTCAGCTGGCCAAATGTATCTGTATGTAGTAGTAGTAGTAGTAGAAACAATGGTAATAGTAAATCAAATCAAATCAAATTGTTTTAGTCACATTCAACTGGTCTGAATTCAACTGGTCTGGACTTTACGGTGAAATCCTTACCTTCAAGCCCCAAACCAACAATGCAGTTCTAAGAAATATGGATAAGAATAAGAAATAAAATTAACAAGTAATTAAAGAGCAGCAGTAAAATAACAATAGTGAGACTATATACAGGGGGGTACCAGTATAGAGTCAACGTGCGGGGGCACCGTTAGTTGAGCTAATATGCACATGTAGGTAGAGTTATTAAAGTAACTATGCATAGATAACAGACAGTAGCAGCGGTGTAAAATATGGTTCTCTTATGGAGACAGTCAAAGAACAATTTTGGAACACCTGGGAACGGGAGGAGGAGAAGGAGGAGAAGTAGATGTAGTAGCTGTAGGCCTAGTGGTAGTAGTAGTGGTAGCATTACTAGCAGTAGTAGGCCTAGTAGTAGTGGTAGTAGCCTTAGTGGTATTAGTTGTAGTAGTGTTAGTAGCCCTAGTGGTAGTGTAATTAGTAGTGGTAGTAGGCCTAGTGGTAGTAGTAGTAGTAGTAGTAGTGGTGGTGGTAGCCCTAATGGTAGTAGTGGTAGTAGGCCTAGTGGTAGTAGTAGTAGTGGTAGTAGTAGTGTTAGTAGGCCTAGTGGTAGTAGTAGTAGTGGTAGTAGCCATAGTGGCAGTAGTGGTAATAGTAGTGGTAGTGGGTCTAGTAGTAGTGGTAGTAGTAGCCCTAGTGGTAGTAGTGGTCATAGGCCTAGTAGTAGTAGTAGTGGTAGTGGGCCTAGTAGTAGTAGTAGTAGTATTGGTAGTGGTAGTAGTAGTGGTAGTGGGCCTAGTAGAAGTAGTAGTAGTGGTAGTAGAGTAGTGGTAGTAGCCCTAGTGGTAGTAGTGGTAGTAGGCCTAGTGGTAGTAGCCCTAGTGGTAGTAGCCCTAGTGGTAGTAGTGGTAGTAGTAGTGGTAGTATTGGAGTGGTAGTAGCCCTAGTGGTAGTAGTAGTAGTAGGCCTAGTAGTAGTAGTAGGCCTAGTAGTAGTAGTAGGAGTAGTAGTGATAGTAGGCCTAGTAGTAGTAGTTGTGGTAGTAGGCCTAGTGGTAGTAATAGTAGTAGTGGTAGTAGGCCTAGTGGTAGTAGTAGTAATTGTGGTAGTATTAGTAGTAGTAGTAGTAGCGGTAGTGGTGGTAGTAGTAGTAGTAGTAGTAGTAGTAGTAGTAGTGGTAGTAGTCATAGTGGGAGTACAGGTAGTAGGCCTAGTGGTAGTGGTAGTAGTAGTGGTAGTAGGCCTAGTGGTAGTAGTAGTAGTGGTAGTAGCCCTAGTGGTAGTAGCCCTAGTGGTAGTAACCCTAGTAGGACTAGTGGTAGTAGTAGTAGTAGTAGTGGTAGTATCCATAGTGGTATTGTTTGTAGTAGTAGTATTTGAAGTAGTAGTGGTAGTGCTGGTAGTAGTTGTAGTATTAGGCCTAGTGGTATTAGTAGTAGTTGTGATTGTCGTTGTGGTACTAGACCTAGTGGTAGTAGTAGTTGTGGTAGTAGCCCTAGTGGTAGTAGCCCTAGTTGTATTAGTAGTTGTGGTGGTAGTAGTAGTTGTGGTAGTAGCCCTAGTGGAAGTAGCCCTAGTGGTAGTTGCCCTAGTGATAGTAGCCCTAGTGGTAGTTGTGGTAGTAGGCCTGGTAGTAGTTGTGGTAGTAGCCGTAGTGGTAGTAGCCCTAGTGGTAGTTGTGGTAGTAGACCTAGTGGTGATAGTTGTAGTAAGCCTAGTGGTAGTTTACCTAGTGGTAGTAGTAGTTGTAGTAGTAGTGTAAGTTGTAGTTTTGGTAGTAGGCCATGTGGTATTAGTAGTTGTGGTAGTAGACCTTGTGGTGGTAGTGGTAGTAGGCTTTCTGGTAGTATACCTAGTGGTAGTAGCAGTTGTGGTAGTAGTAGTTGTGGTAGTAGGGCAAGTGGAATTAGTAGTTGTGGTAGTATACCTAGTTGAAGTAGTAGAGGTAATAGTAGTTGTGGTAGTAGACCTAGTAGTAGTAGGGTTAGTAAAGGTAGTTGGCCTGGTGGTAGTAGTGGTAGTAGGCTTTGTGGTAGTAGACCTAGTGGTAGTAGTAATAGTAGAGGTAGTTGGCCTAGTGGTTGTAGACCTAGTGGTAGTAGTAATAGTAGTGGTAGTAATGGTGGTAGTAGGCCTATAGTGGTATTAGTAGTATTAGTGGTAGTGGTAGTATTTGTAGTTGTAGTAGGCCTAGTGGTAGTAGTAGCAGTTGTAGTAGTGGACACAGGTCTGGTGGTAGCAGTAATAGTGGTAGTAGGCCTAGTAGTAGTAGTGGTAGTAGTTCTAGTAGTAGTAGTGGTAGTAGTTGTAGTAGTACTGGTAATAGACATGGTGGTAGTGGAGTTAGTTGTGGTAGTAGGCCTAGTAGTAGTAGTAGTGGAAGTAGAACCTAGTGGTGGTAGTAGTAGTGGTTGTAGCAGTAGTGGTAGTAGTAGATGTTGTTGTAGGCCTAGTGGTATTAGTTGTAGTAGAACTAGTTGTAGTGTTAGTAGTTGTGGTAATAGGCCTAGTGGTATTAGTAGAATTAGTGGAAGTTTTAGTATTTGTTGTGGTAGTAGGCATAGTGGTAGTAGTGGTAGTAGACCTAGTGGTAGTAGTGGTAGTAGACCTAGTGGTAGTAGGCCTAGTGGTAGTAGTGGTAGTAGCCGAAGGAGGATGGCGGTGTGGCGTGAGTTACTGTGGGTCTCTATGATGCCTCGTTACCTGCAGACAGGCAACATACTACTATCAACAACAGCTCCTTGGTATTGACACAGAATTTTGTAAATGCATGCTAGGTGCTGTCGGCTGTCATTTATAACAGTATACAGTGTAGTTGATTGTGTCACATTGTTCCCTAATGTAAACAACCCATTCTTCATTGCAGGTGCCAGTGGATATAGGACTCCTGGCTGTCTTGTGCTTTATGCTGCTTTTCTGGCTCGAAAGCTGCCTGATAACTTCAATGAGGCCAAATTCATCACCTTCAGCATGCTCATATTCTGTGCATTCTGGATCACCTTTATCCCAGCTTGTCTCAGCTCTCCTGTTCACTGTAGCTGTGGAGATCTTTGCTATTCTGGCCTCCAGTTTTGGTTTACTGTTCTGCGTATTTGCTCCTAAATGTTTCATTATATTCTGAGGCCGGAGCAAAACAACAAGAAACATATAATGGGGAAGACATCCAATGATGTATGTTATAACATAACATTATGACATTATATCATATCACATTATAATGTTTTTAACATATTTTAGAAAGTGCCTACTATCTGAGACAGTATTTCTCAAATGTTCTGTAATGATCTATGAGGACAACAGCTGCTGCATGTTTCCACCTTAATAAACAAATGTCACTTGTGTGTTTTTACTGTTGTGTGCAATTAAATACATCACATTCAACAAGAGAATTGATTATTACCTTTGGTCAAATAATGGATTTTCAAACATGAACATGAGGACGTTGTCGAAGATGGTCAGGCTATCTCAAGGTGTTAGGGTGTAAACAAAATCACAGGGCAGGACGACAAACAGACAGACAGACAAACAGGAAGACAGACTACCTGCTGCAGACATGCAGGACCTTAAACAAACACACACACACACCAACAAACACACACAAACAAACACACACACACACACACACACACACACACACACACACACACACACACACACACACACACAGTAAGATGACTCTCTACAGGTACAGAGGAGCTGCTGCTAATACCACAGTGTTCAGCCCCAGGGGAGGAAACACCTCAAGGCCCCCATCTCATCCTCTAACACAACAATAACAGTAGCAGCTTCCCTTCCAGGGACACAGTATAATTTACAGATACCGTCAAATATTGGCCATCTTTGCATGATTCACTATTTAAAAGTGCACAGGACCAACAGCAAAGGACCTTGTGAAGAGGCTGGAGGAAACAGGTACAAAAGTATCTATACTCACAGTAAAACGAGTCCTCTATCGACATCACCTGAAAGGCCACTCAGCCACTGTTCCACAACCGCATGGGGACAAAGATTGTACTTTTTGGAGAAATGTCCTATGGTCTGATGAAACAGAAATAGAACTGTTTGGCCATAATGACCATCGTTATGTTTGGAGGAAAAAAGGGGAGGCTTGCAAGCCGAAGAACACCATCCCAACCGTGAAGCACGGGGGTGGCAACATCATGTTGTGGGGGTGCTTTGCTGCGGGAGTGACCGGTGCACTTCAAAAAATAGATGGCATCATGAGGTGGGAAAATGATGTGGATATATTGAAGCAACATCGCAAGACATCAGTCAGGAAGTTAAAGCTGGGTTGTAAATGAGAATGTATTGTATGTAGCTCAATAAATCATTCTCTCTACTATTATTCTGACATTTCACTTTCAGAAAAAAGTGGTGATCCTAACTGATCTAAGACAGGGAATAGTGAAAAAAATTAGTATTTGGCTAGGTGTATGTAAACTTCAGACTTCACCTGTACCTTAGCAGTCAAAGGTTTGGACACACCTACTCATTTAAGGGTTTTTATTTATTTTTACTCTTTTCTACATTGTAGAATTATAGTGAAGGCATCAAAACTATGAAGTAACACATTTAGAATCATGTAGTAACCAAAAAAAGTGTTAAACAAATCAAAATATATTTTATATTTGCGATTCTTCAAAATAGCCACCCTTTGTCTTGATGACAGCTTTGAACACTGTTGGTATTCTCTTCACCAGCTTCATGAAGTGGTCACCTGGAGTCCATTTGAATTAACATGTTTTCCTTGTATTTGTGGAATTGATTTCCTTCTTTATGCATTTGAGACAATCAGTTAAATTGTGACATGGTAGGGGTGGAATACAGAATATAGCCCTATTTGGGTAAAGACCAAGTCCATATCATGACAATAACAGCTCAAATAAGCAAAGAGAAGCAACAGTCCATAATTACTTTAAGACATGAATTTTAGTCAATACGGATCATTTGCAACAACCATCAAGCGCTATGATGAAACTGGCTCTCATGAGGCCCACCACAGGAGAGGAAGACCCAGAGTTACCTCTGCTGCAGAGGATAAGTTCATTAGAATTACCAGCCTCGGAAATTGCAGCCAAATAAATGCTTCATGGAGTTCACTCACGTAACAGACACATCTCAACATCAACTGTTCAGAGTAGACCGTGTGAATCAGGCCTTCATGGTCGAATTGCTGCTAGAACTAAAGGACACAAACCAGATGAATAGACTTGCTTAGGCCAAGAAGCACGAGCAATGGACAGTAGACCGGTGGAAATCTGTCATTTGGTCTGATGAGTCCAAATTTGAGATGTTTGGTTCCAACCACTGTCTTTGTGAGATGCAGAGTAGGTGAATGAATGATCTCTATATGTGTGGTTCCCTCCGTGAAGCATTGATGCCCCATCCCAGTGATACTCCATCCCATCTGGTTGGCACTTAGTGGGTCTATCATTTGTTTTTCAACAGGACAATAACCCAAAACAGTCTGTGTAAAGGCTATTTGACCAAGGAGAGTGATGGAGTGCTGCATTAGATGACCTGACCTCCACAATCACCCCACAACCCAATTGAGATGGTTTGGGATGAGTTCGAATGCAGAGCGAAGGAGAAGCAGCCAACACGTGCTCAACGTATGTGGGAACTCCTTCAAGACTGTTGGAAAAGCTCATGAAGATGGATGAGAGAATGACAAGAGTGGGAAAAAGCTGTCAAGGCCATTTAAAACACAATTGTTTTATTTTTAAAACCTCTCTGAGATAGGGTCTAGTTTCCTGAATTTCCGACTGATTGACGTGCCCAAAGTAAACTGCCTGTTACTCAGGCCCAGAAGCCAGGATATGCATATAATTGGTAGCATTGGATAGAAAACACTTTGAAGTTTCCGAAAATATTGAAAAATGTCTGAGACTTTAACAAAATTGATATGTCAGGCAAAAATCTGAAGAAAATCAGAACAGAATTTTTTTTTTTTGAGCTCCCAGGCTCTTATTATGTAAACCTATTGTTTCTATGTGTATCCGTCTCCCAGATTGCAATTGATATGGCTTCCACTAGATGTCAACAGTCTTTATTCGAGGTTTCAGGATCTTTTTCAGAAAAACAAACAAGTATTTTGAGTTTTTCTTAGGATACCACCTCATGTAAATTCGGCTAGCGAGGGAGAGGGAGCACGCTTACGAATTTTCCTTTCCTGTTGAACATACTACTTTCCTTTTGAAATATTTTATTTACGTTTTAAGTACCTGAGGATGAATAGAAATGTCTTTTGACTTGTTTGGACGAAGTTTAGCTTTAGCTTTTTGGACTCCTTTGTCTGCATGTGGAACATGTGGATTACTGAAATCAGTGGCGCCAACTAAACTGACTTTTTGGGATATAAAGAAGCATTTTATCTATGGGATTGCAAACAGAGGATGATCTTCAAATGTAAGTGATTTATTTAATCGCTATTTGTGATTTTGTGAAACCTGTGCTGGTTGAAAAATATGTTGATGTGGGGCACTGTCTTCAGACAATCGCATGGATACTTTCGCCGTAAAGCCTTATTGAAATCTGACAACGCAGTTAGATTAACAAGAAGTTACGCTTTTAAATTATGTAAGACACTTGTATGTTCGTTAATATATTATATTACGAATATTTATTTGAATTGCGAGCCCTCCAATTTCACCGGAAGTTGTCGGCTTGTGTTCCTCTAGCGGGACAGCTAGCCCTAATTAACTCTAAGCAAGTCATTTAATTCCTTAGGGATCATTGGGAAGTTAGCATTCCACCTCGGTGAAATTGCAGAGCGCGAAATTCAAATGACAGAAATCTGAATATTAAACATTCATGAAAACTGAAGTGTCATACATCATTTAAAAGCGTATCTTCTTGTTAATCCAGCCTCATTTCATCAGATTTCAAAAAGCATTTATGGCGAATGCACACCATGCGATTTTCTGAGAACTGCGCCCCGCACACAAGAGCATTACATACATTTTCCAACCAAGCAGAGGCGTCGTGAAAGTCAGAAATAGAGATAAAATAAATCACTTCCCTTTGACGATCTTCATCTGGTTGCAATCAGAAGGGACCCAGTGTCACAGCTGGCTGAAGGTCTGGACCAAGGTGCAGCATGGTAAGCGTACATTTGCTTTTTATTAAAAATGACGCCGACAAAACAAAGAACAAAACCAAACCGTGAAGCTTTGGGCTTTGTGCCCACAAAACAGGTGGGGGAAAAGGGTACCTAAGTATTGTTCTCAATTAGAGACAACGATAGACAGCTGTCCCAGATTGAGAACCATACCAGGCCAAGACATAGAAATACAAAACATAGAAAAAAGGACATAGAATGCCCACCCTAGTCACACCCTGGCCTAACCAAAATAGAGAATAAAAAGCCTCTCTATGGCCAGCACGTGACACCCAGGTACATAACAAATGGTCCTTTTGTTCGATAAAGTCCTTCTTTATATCTCAAAAAAGTATGTCCCATTGGTGCGCTTGACTCAGTAATCCACCGGTTTCCATCATTCAAAATGCATACAAATGAATCCCGTAAGTTACCAATAAACTTCTTCCAAACATATCAAACAACGTTCCTAATCAATCATCAGGTACCCTAATATGTAAATAAACAATACAATTTAAGACAGAGAATTGCCGGAGATAAAAAACGAAGTGCACGCCCTCACCGGAACACGCAACTGTAACGGCTTTCTTCCTGGGAAGGAGAGGCAGACCAAAACGCAGCGTGGTTAGAGTTCATGTTAATTTAATAAGGTAACTCAAACATGAACAGGATACAAAACAATAAACGTGAAAACCGAAACAGTCCCAACTGGTGCATAAAACACAAAGACAGGAAACAACCACCCACAAATCCCAACACAAAACAGGCTACCTAAATATGGTTCCCAATCAGAGACAATGACTAACACCTGCCTCTGATTGAGAACCATATCAGGCCAAACATAGAAATAGACAAACCAGACACACAACATAGAATGCCCACCCAGCTCACGTCCTGACCAACACTAAAACAAGGAAAACACACAAGAACTATGGTCAGAACGTGACAGTACCCCCTCCCCAAGGTGCGAACTCCGACCGCACAACCTAAACCTATAGGGGAGGGTCTGGGTGGGCATCTGTCCGCGGTGGCGGCTCTGGCGCTGGACGTGGACCCCACTCCATAATTGTCTTAGTCCACCTCCGTAGCGTCCTTTGAGTGGCGACCCTCGCCGCTGACCTTGGCCTAGGAACCCTAACAAAGGGCTCCACTGGATAGCTCGAAGGGTAGCTCAGGACCGAGGGGTAGCTCAGGACCGAGGGGTAGCTCAGGACCAAGGGGTAGCTCAGAACCGAGGGGTAGCTCAGGCGGACTGGCGGCTCTGGCAGATCCTGGCTGACTGGCGGCTCTGGCAGATCCTGGCTGACTGGCGGCTCTGGCAGATACTGGCTGACTGGCGGCTCTGGCAGATCCTGGCTGACTGGCGGCTCTGGCAGATCCTGGCTGACTGGCGGCTCTGGCGGCTCCATGCTGACTGGTGGCTCTGGCGGCTCCATGCTGACTGGCGGCTCTAGCGGCTCTGGACAGATGGGAGACTCTAGCGGCTCTGGACAGACGGGAGACTCTAGCGGTTCTGGACAGACGGGAGACTCTAGCGGCTCTGGACAGACGGGAGACTCTAGCGGCTCTGGACAGACGGGAGACTCTAGCGGCTCTGGACAGACGGGTGACTCTAGCGGCTCTGGACAGATGGGAGACTCTAGCGGCTCTGGACAGATGGGAGACTCTAGCTGCTCTGGACAGACGGGAGACTCTAGCAGCTCTGGACAGACGGGAGACTCTAGCAGCTCTGGACAGACGGGCAGCCCAGGCAGCGCTGGGCAGACGGGCAGCTCCGGCAACACTGGAGAGGAGGAAGGCTCTGGCAGCACTGGGCAGAGGAGCTCTGGCGCCTCTGGACTGAGTGGCTCTGGCACCTCTGGATTGAGGGGCTCTGGCGCCTCTGGACTGAGGGGCGGAAGCTCTGGCAGCGCCAGACAGGCGGGAGACTCCGGCTGTGCTGGAGAGGAGGAAGGCTCTGGCAGTGCTGGACAGAGGGGCTCTGGCGCCTCTGGACTGAGGGGCGGAAACTCTGGCAGCGCCGGACAGGCGGGACGCACTATAGGCCTGATGCGTGGTGCCGGCACTGGTGGTACTGGGCCGAGGACACGCACCTCAGGGCGAGTGCGGGGAGGAGAAACAGGGAGTACTGGGCTCTGGACACGCACAGGAAGCCTGGTGCGGGGGGCTGTCACCGGAGGGCTGGTGCGTGTAGGTGGCACTGGAGAGACCGGACCGTGCAGGTGGACTGGAGCTCTTGAGCACCGAGCCTGCCCAACCTTACCTGGCTCGATGCCCACTCTAGCCCGGCCGATAAGAGGAGCTGGTATGTACCGCACCGGGCTATGCACCCGCACTGGAGACACCGTGCGCTCCACAGCCTAACACGGTGCCTGCCCGGTCTCTCTCGCTCTCCGGTAAGCACAGGAAGTTGGCGCAGGTCTCCTACCTGGCTTCGCCATACTCCCTGTGTGCCTCCCCCAATAAATATTTGGGGCTGACTCTCTGGCTTCCTACCGCGCCGCCGTGCTCGCTTCGCCAACCTCATTCTCCTGTAACCTTCCTCGCACTGCTCCATCGAATCGCAGGCGGGCTCCGGCACTCTCCCAGGGTAGACCGCCCACCTGTTTATCTCTTCCCAAGTTGTACAGTCCAGATTCTGCTCCCATGTCCCGAAATCCTGACATCGCTGCCTCTCCTGCTCCTCGTAATGCCGCCACTCTGCTTTCGCTGCCTCCAGCTCTGCTTTGGGGCGGCGATATTCACCTGGCTCTGCCCAGGGTCCTTTTCTGTCCAACTCGTCCTCCCATGTCCATGAGTCTTCTGATGCTGGCTGCTTCTCCTGCTGCCGCTGCCTGTTACCACGCTTCTTGGTCCTGTTGTGGCGGGTGGTTCTGTAACGGCTTTCTTCCTGGGAAGGAGAGGCGGACCAAAATGCAGCGTGGTTAGAGTTCATGTTAATTTAATAAGGTAACTCAAACATGAACAGGATACAAAACAATAAACGTGAAAACCGAAACAGTCCTAACTGGTGCATAAAACACAAAGACAGGAAACAACCACCCACAAATCCCAACACAAAACAGGCTACCTAAATATGGTTCCCAATCAGAGACAATGACTAACACCTGCCTCTGATTGAGAACCATATCAGGCCAGACATAGAAAAAGACAAACCAGACACACAACATAGAATGCCCACGCAGCTCACATCCTGACCAACACTAAAACAAGGAAAACACACAAGAACAATGGTCAGAACGTGACAGCAACAAACACTACAGCCAAAATGGGAGCCAATTACTAATACTTCAAATTTTAGCTAATTTTTCAACTGAAACTCTTTCTTAAGACTGTTAACATCTATTGGAAGCCCTAGGAACTGCAATCTGAGAGGTCTTCCTTTTATATTCCCATTCCCAGCCATTGTATTCAGTGGTGAGCTCAAAAAAGTTATTTCTGGATTGATTGTCCTCAGGTTTTCGCTTGCCATATTAGGTCTGTTATACTCACAGACATTATTTTATCAGTTTTGGAAACTTTAGTGTGCTTTCTATCTATATGCATATCTAAGCTTCTTGCATTGCCCAATGGGACTCCCAATGGGACTCATTGCCCAATGGGACTCCCAATGGGACTCATTGCCAAATGGGACTCCCAATCACAGCCAGATGTGATATAGCCTGGAATCAAACCAGGGACTGTAGTGACACCTCCTGCTCTGTAACGCAGGGCCTTAGACCGCTGCGCCACTCAGGAGCCAAATAAACAACTGGCAAAGGTTGGCTACTTTGAAGAACCTCAAATATAAAATATATTGTTTAACACTTTTTTTGGTTACTACATGATTCCGTGTAATTTCATAGTTTTGATGTCTTCAATATTATAAAAAAATGTAGAAAATATTAAAAAATAAACAAAAGGCCTTGAATATGTAGTTGTGTCCAAACGTTTGAATGGTACAGTCTGTTGAAGTGTGTCAAATATGTTTGAAAACACTATGTTAAAAACACTGTGTGGGCTTGTCCCTAGGATTACCAAAAGACAAAGAGCTGAATCAGTGGTTCACCAATCAGGGCCTTCTTTGCGACCATCAGGTTACGTACAAACCATGAGCTAGACAAAAACCTTGTGAGAGGGAGTTGGGATACTGACAGAGGCTGCACTATCTATCCACTGCTTGCTCAAATTAGCAGCGTAACCCAGCCTCTATCTCTATCCCACCTCCCTCTCTCATCCTGTACCCCGGGGACACAATAAACACTAGAACCACATCCCACTCGTTGAGAGGGAGTGTATGGGCAGTTCCAGCTTCTTACGAGGCACTTTCACCTCTATAAAAGAGGAACCCTTCTGTCTGCCCTCACAGACACAGCTGCCCTGCTGAAGGCTGGCATGGCACTGAGTACAGGAGTGGTTCTCCGGCTGCTGGTGGTGGTGATCAGAGGTATGGCTGCTCCTGCACCAATCTGCTCTCTGCTGGGCCAACCCGCTCTGCCTCTCCTGTCTGCCGAGGGGGACATCAACATTGGGGCAGTGTTCCCTCTACATAGGAATGCCCTCTTCAAGGTCCATTCATTCACCTCCAGACCAGAGAAAACACCCTGTATCAGGTATGTGTTGAAAAAAACTGTTTGTGGGAACTTTTAGCTGTTAGGGAATATTTCTCATCAAGATATATTTTTTTTGTATCTCACTGAAATTAGGCACAGTGCTTAATAACACTTTTGTAAATGATTTATGCATTTTTGGGGGGACAAAACAAGTATACAAATTTTTTCTGTTATACTAAACACAATACTCAACTCAACTCGAACGAGTATATCAGTTTTGCTGGCGTATGTGATTTATGGCATTTGCGATTCCTGGCTTCAACTAACTTATTTTTGGTTTGTTACCGCTGTCTAGTATCAACCAACGTGAGTTCCAGTTTGCACAGACCCTGATCTTTGCCCTGGAGGAGATCAACAACAGCAGTGATCTGCTCCCAGGGCTGTCTCTGGGTTACCAGGTCTATGACTCCTGTAGCTATGCCCCCCTGGCCATCCACTCAGCCCTGGCCCTGATGAACAGCCCTGGGCCTGAGGACAGCCTGGGAGACCCATCCTCCTGTTCCAGATCTCCAGCCGTGTTGGGTATTGTTGGGGAGTCAAGCTCCACATCCACCATCGGAATATCATCCCTGGTCGGACCATTCAGCATCCCTGTGGTGAGACACCTTCTGGTTGTGGCTCTTTAGAGGTAGTTTCATCAATGTCAGCTATGTTTGAAAGATCAATTCAAATCTTCCCGTTTCTTCCACACAGATCAGCCACTTTGCCACCTGTGCTTGTCTGAGTAACAAAAAAAAGTTCCCCTCCTTCTTCAGAACCATCCCCAGTGACTTCTACCAGAGCAGAGCCCTGGCAAAGCTGGTCAAACACTTTGGATGGAACTGGGTGGGAGTGGTGAACAGCAACAATGACTATGGAAACAACGGCATGGCCACATTCATGGAGGCAGCGTGGCATGAAGGGGTCTGTGTAGAGTACCAAGAGTCCATCCATCGCACAGATCCCAGAGAGAAGCTCCTGGAAGTCGTCAAGGTCATCCGGAGGGCCACAGCCAGGGTGGTGGTACTGTTCATGGGCTTGGGGGACATCGTTCCCCTGATGAATGAGATGGCCCTGGAGGGAGATCCAGGGCTGCAGTGGGTGGGCAGCGAGGCCTGGATCACAGCCAGAATGCTGACGGAGAACAAGGCCTACGGCTTCCTGAGGGGAGCGGTTGGCTTTGCCATCAGGAATGCCAGGCTGGATGGTCTGGAGGGGTTCCTAGACAAGGTGCACCCCTCCCAGGCGCCAGACAACACCCTGCTCAGGGAGTTCTGGGAGACTGTGTTCCAGTGCTCGTTCGAGGGGGGCAGCAGCACGCTGTGCACAGGAACAGAGAGCTTAGCAAAGCTGAATAACCAATACACTGACATGTCAGAGCTGAGAATACCCAATAAAGTATACACAGCTGTATATGCGATTGCACATGCTCTGCACAACCTAATGACAGACATAAAGAATAACACAGACAGCGGCAAAAGACCAGTCTACAAACCACAGCAGGTGAGCAAGCTCCAGATACGACAAAACATAAATAACATATCTTATGAATCATTCCACTATCTGTGTCTCTCCCTGCATGTTTCCCTCTCTGTGTCTCTCTCCCTGTGTGTTTCCCTCTCTGTGTCTCTCTCTCTCTCTCTCTGTGTCTCTCTCTCTCTCCCCCCCCCTCTCTCTCTCCCCCCCCCTCTCTCTCCCCATGTTGTTGAGCAGGTGCTACAGTACCTGAAGGAGGTGAGGTTTAGAGTAAAGACAGGAGAGGAGATCTGGTTTGATGATAACGGAGATGTGGTGGCGTGCTACGACCTAGTGAACTGGCAGCAGGAGGAGGATGGGACCCTGCAGTTCCATGTTGTTGGGCTGTATGATTCCTCGATGCCCCCTGAACAGCGCATTAACTTCAACAAGGGAAAACTGGTCTGGGCAGGGGGCCAGGCAGAGGTAGGACTAAATACATGTTGACTATGTTGCAAAAGCATAGCACATGCATACCTCAAACCACTGCAAATGTAAAACATTCATTCTATAATATTTACATAATCCACATAGTCTATCTCAATTATTTTCTTTTGCATTGGTAATATATCTTCCACAAGTAGTGACATTAAAACATTTCTGCACGTTTATTCATATAAAATACACCAATATTCAGACATGTTGTATTTCTCTACAGGCACCTGCATCAGTGTGCAGTGAGAGCTGTCCCACAGGCACTCGTAAGGCTGTACAGAAAGGAAAGCCTGTATGCTGTTATGACTGTGTACCATGTGCGGAGGGAGAGATCAGTAATATCACAGGTAATATATAATGCATTTATTGCTACCTTCAATACTTTCAAGTTCTGTCACTACCCAACAGGACTAATAGATATCAAAAAACACATGACACAGTGACACACTGATTCATAGAATGAATGACGTTCTAATCCTTTTACAGATTCTAACGGCTGCTATCGATGTGACTTGGAGTATTGGTCCAATGAAAAAAGGGACCGCTGTGTGTTGAAACCAGTTGAATTTCTCTCCTATGAAGAAATGATGGGCATAGTTCTGGTGTTTTTCTCCTTACTGGGATCCGGTGTTACTACTCTGGTAGCTGTTGTGTTTTCAATTCACAAGGACACTCCCATTGTCAGAGCCAACAACTCTGAGCTGAGCTTCCTGCTGCTCTTCTTCTTGACTCTGTGTTTTCTGTGTTCTCTTACTTTCATCGGCCGGCCCTCTGAGTGGTCCTGTTCACTGCGCCACACAGCATTTGGGATCACCTTCGTCCTCTGCATGTCTTGTGTTCTGGGGAAAACAATAGTGGTTTTGATGGCCTTCAGGGCTACACTTCCAGCCAGTAATATCATGAAATGGTTTGGTCCTCCACAGCAGAGACTCAGTGTTCTTGCTTTCACTCTCATACAGGTCCTGATCTGTGTACTTTGGCTAACAGTCTCCCCTCCTTTCCCCTACAAGAACATGAAGACCTATAAGGAAAAGGTCATTCTAGAGTGTGATGTGGGTTCAGCTATTGGTTTCTGGGCTGTGTTGGGGTATATAGGACTCCTGGCTCTCTTGTGCTTTGTGCTGGCTTTTCTGGCTCGAAAGCTGCCTGATAACTTCAATGAGGCCAAATTCATCACCTTCAGCATGCTCATATTCTGTGCTGTCTGGATCACCTTTATCCCAGCTTATGTCAGCTCTCCTGGGAAGTTCACTGTAGCTGTGGAGATCTTTGCTATTCTTGCCTCCAGTTTTGGTTTACTTTTCTGCATTTTTGCTCCTAAATGTTTCATTATATTGCTGAGGCCAGAGCAAAACACCAAGAAACATATGATGGGGAAGACATCCAATGATATACGATATTAAAGAAACATATTTTGGGAAAGGCGTCAACCAAAGCCCTTTAGGATGAATACTGACCATTGGCTTATTCAAAGTCTTTCTATAATAAACACAGACACATCATATCTAAGTCAATCATGGGTTATACTCATCCCCAGACACATCATATCTAAGTCAATCATGGGTTATACTCATCCCCAGACACATCATATCTAAGTCAGTCATGGGTTAAACTCATCCCCAGACACATCATATCTAAGTCAATCATGGGTTAAACTCATCCACAGGCTCAATTGATACCAAAAAATAGAGCCTGGAAACACTGTGCAATGAAGTGGGACTTGAAAGGGGAAGGGTTCAAATCAAGGATAGAGAGAGCCTGCTACAGTTTGACTATGAAAACTGCAGAAAACCTCACAATGATCATTGGACTTTTAGGAAGCCCCAACTGATTCTGAGTTTGGGCTTATTTCTTATTTTATTTATTTCACCTTCATTTAACCAGGTAGACTAGTTGAGATGAGGTGCTCATTTACAAATGCGACCTGGCCAAGATAAAGCAAAGCAGTGCGACACAAACAACAACACAGAGAGTTACACATGGAATAAACAAACATGGAGTCAATAATACAATACAGTGTGTGCAAATGATGTAGGATAAGGGAGGTAAGGCAATAAATATGCCACAGTAGATACATAATGACAATATAGCAATTAAACACTAGAGTGATAGATGTGCAGATGATGAATGTGCAAAGGAGCAAAATATGAAGTTTACATGTGAGAACTACGTGCATTCTTCCTGATTTCCCGAACTCACTTCCTTGTTTAGCCTAATTTGTTTGTAGAGGGAAGGTTCTAAGGGTTACGTTGGATGGTGATGGACTGAGATATCAGCCAATGTAAATCCGCTCCTGCCATAGGCTCCATTACTGTCTCTTCATGAGACATTGTGAGAGATGGTTTGAAAGAGAAAGAGCCGGCTGGTGGACAAGATCTTTCATGGGTACATAGATGTTCAATAAGTACAAAAAGTCCTGAACAAACATCCAACAGCACATTATGCCAAGCAGCCATATCTACATGGGTGTGGTCGCACATTATGCCAAGCACCCATATCTACATGGGTGTGGTCGCACATTATGCCAAGCAGCCATATCTACATGGGTGTGGTCGCACATTATGAAAGTCAAGACAATAATGAAGCAGAAAGAAAATGTATTATTTTGACTATGTTTCTCACTGCTCTACCCCAGCGGCCACTGACAGCCTGCTGTGCTTCCACAGGCCCCCTCAGTGACCCCCTCAGTGACCCCCTCAGTGACCCCCTCAGTGACTGCTGCTGTCCAGTCCAGGTCCAGATCAGGAGCCCACACACAAGCCCCTTACTGAGCCTCTGTTTCACAGGCCTGCTCTGGACAAGCATGGTCTACTATCTCATCAAAAACAACATTGACCTCTTAAACCTCTCCTCATAGGCCTGTGGGCCACAACCCAATGTGTGTCAATACACCAATGGGCATGTGGCATTCATACCACCATCAACACATAGCAAGGCCTCAGTGAAATGTGTTATAAAGAATATATGTGTATTTTCCATGTATCGTGTAATGTATTGGCTACCCTTCATGTAATATTACAGTGGTTGTAATAAACAATTCAGCTGTCTAATATCTCTAGATCTCCAGTCTTGCTTGAATTATCACAGCGCTAGAGAAATACACAAATAAATGAAAACGCTAGAATGATAATCTTCTATGAATTGTGTGACTTGCTTCAGCTGGCCAAATGTATCTGTATGTAGTAGTAGTAGTAGTAGAAACAATAGTAATAGTAAATCAAATCAAATCAAATTGTATTAGTCACATGCGCTGAATTCAACTGGTCTGGACCTTACAGTGAAATGCTTACTTACGAGTTCCTAACCAACAATACAGTTTAAAGAAATACAGATAAGAATAAGAAATAAAATGAACAAGTATTTAAAGAGCAGCAGTACAATAACAATAGTGAGACTATATAGTGAGACTATATACAGGGGGGTACAGGTACAGGTACAGGTACAGAGTCAATGTCAATGTGTATTATATTGCCTCAATGTGTGAGCTAATATGTACATTTAGGTAGAGTTATTAAAGTGACTATGCATACATGATGACAACAGAGAGTAGCAGCGGCGTAAAATAGGGTTCTCTTATGGAGACAGTCAAAGAATATTTTTTCACGAGAGGGGGAGGAGGAAGAGGAGGAGGAGTAGCAGTGGAAGTAGTAGTAGTGGTAGTAGGCCTAGTGGTAGTAGGCCTAGTGGTAGTAGTGGTAGAATAAGTAGTAGTAGTAGGCCTAGTGATAGTAGTAGTGGTAGTAGGCCTAGTGATAGTAGTAGTGGTAGTAGGCCTAGTGGTAGTAGTAGTGGTAGTAGGCCTAGTGGTCGTAGTGGTCGTAGTGGTAGTAGTAGTGGTAGTAGGCCTAGTGGTAGTAGTAGTAGTAGTAGTAGTAGTAGTAGTGGTAGTAGGCCTAGTGGTAGTAGTGGTAGTAGAAGTGGTAGTAGTAGGCCTAGTGGTAGTAGTAGTGGTAGTAGGCTTAGTGGTAGTAGTAGTGGTAGTAGGCCTAGTGGTCGTAGTGGTAGTAGTGGTAGTAGTAGTGGTAGTAGGCCTAGTGGTAGTAGTAGTAGTAGTAGTAGTAGTAGTGGTAGTAGGCCTATTGGTAGTAGTGGTAGTAGTGGTAGTAGAAGTGGTAGTAGGCCTAGTGGTAGTAGTAGTAGTAGGAGGAGTAGTAGTAGTAGGCCTAGTGGTAGTAGTGGTAGTAGTGGTAGTAGAAGTGGTAGTAGGCCTAGTGGTAGTAGTAGTAGTAGTAGTAGTAGTAGTAGTAGTAGTAGTAGTAGTAGTAGTAGTGGTAGTAGGCCTAGTGGTAGTAGTAGTAGTAGTAGAAGTGGTAGTAGGCCTAGGGGTAGTAGTAGTAGTAGTAGTAGTAGTAGTAGTAGTAGTAGTAGTAGTAGTGGTAGTAGGCCTAGTGGTCGTAGTGGTAGTAGTAGTAGTGGTAGTAGGCCTAGTGGTAGTAGTATACGTTGTTGGCCTTGTGGTAGTGGTATTAGTGGTGATAATATTCTCAAGCTTATGAAAAAAGTGTTTCAAGACAAAGGAGGGTGAGGAAGTGTATTTCAAGGAGAATTTGGACGTGACTGCCAAGTGTAACATTGTCAACTGGCAGCCGAAGGAGGATGGAAGTGTGGAGTGAGTTACTGTTGGTCTCTTTGATGCCTCGCTACCTGCAGACAGGCAACATACTATCAACAACAGCTCCTTGGTATTGACACAGAATTCTGTAAATGCATAACAGTATACAGTGTAGTTGATTGTGTCACATTGGTCCCTAATGTAAACAACCCATTCTTCATTGCAGGTGCCAGTGGATATAGGACTCCTGGCTGTCTTGTGCTTCATGCTGCTTTTCTGGCTCGAAAGCTGCCTGATAACTTCAATGAGGCCAAATTCATCACATTCAGCATGCTCATATTCTTTGCATTCTGGATCACCTTTATCCCAGCTTGTCTCAGCTCTGCCATTCTGGCCTCCAGTGTTGGATTCCTGTTCTACGTATTTGCTCCTAAATGTTTCATAATATTTTGGCCGGAGCAAAACACCAAGAAACATATAATGGGGAAGACATCCAATGATATGTTATAACATAACATTATGACATTATATCATATCACATTATAATGTTTTTAACATATTTTAGAAAGTGCCTACTATCTGAGACAGTATTTCTCAAATGTTCTGTAATTATCTGTTTTTAGTGTTGTGTGTTTTTAGTGTTGTGTGTTTTTACTGTTGTGTGTTTTTAGTGTTGTGTGTTTTTAGTGTTGTGTGTTTTTACTGTTGTGTGTTTTTACTGTTGTGTGTTTTTACTGTTGTGTGCATTTAAATGCATCACATTCGACACGAGCATTGATTATTACCTTTGGTCAAATAATAGATTTTCAAAACATGAACATGAGGACATTGTGGAAGATGGACAGGCTTTCTCAGATGTTAATATCTAAACAAAATCACAGGGCAGGAAGACAAACAGACAGACATGCAGGATTTTTGACAAACAAACACAGGCAGACAGACAGACAGACAGACAGACAGACAGACAGACAGACAGACAGACAGACAGACAGACAGACAGACAGACAGACAGACAGACAGACAGTAGGATGACTCTCTACAGGTACAGAGGAGCTGCTGCTAATACCACAGAGTTCAGCCCCAGGGGAGGAAACACCTCAAGGCCCCCATCTCATCCTCTAACACAACAATAACAGTAGCAGCTTCCCTTCCAGGGACACAGTATCATTTACAGATACCGTCAAATATTGGCCATCTTTGCATGATTCACTATTTATTCCAAAGTAAGTTGAAGTTGAAATGGAAACATTTGGTGTTTACATTTGATTTAAAAGTACACAGGGCAAATACAAATGAAAAAGTCCAAAATCATTTGGTTGAAGCAATGATTCTCGTTTACTGTGTAATTTAACTCATCTGGGGTTAGTTGCACGTGCGTACAGGGTAAAAATAGTCTTCAACAAGTTTTGAAAAGAAAAACAGAACATTCTGCTCCATCGCACTCCATTGTATAGTGCGGGGATACCAAGTACAGTTGAAGTCGGAAGTTTACATACCTTAATGGAACATTTTGAAATTTGCCATTTGGTTAGTGAGAAAGTCCACATTGCAAATGTACCGTCCCTTACTAGACGTAAAATTTGCGGACGGCGTCGGGCCGTGCAGTCTTCCAGGAAGTCATCAAACGACCTCTCTCGGACATTCGGTTCCCGTTTTATAACATTTTCAAATTTTGGTCATTTTTCCGCTCTCCCGGTAAATCCCACAAGAGGGCGAATGGAATCATATTGCATACGTCACCCAGCATACGTCACCAATCATGACGTGACCTTATCTCCTAAACATAAAAGATTTTGAAGACGAAACTTGGTGAGCTAGGTTTGGCATAATGGGCAGTTGGCCCCGAACAAGATGGCGTCTAGGCCTCAACGGTTTTGAGTTTTTTTAAAGGTCAAAAATGAAAACAGAGCAGTAATTTTTCCGCTTCACATCAAAGTAAATGAACCTACGGTGTCAATAAAAAAAGAACCAGCCATTTATCTATTGTCATTTAAGAGAAATCGTACAATGTCAAATTGGTGATTTTCAAAAATAGTTTTTTTTTTTTTTTTAAGTTACAGATCCAGTTGCAGCGTGTTCATACGAATCTTTTTAAAGTGTTCTTCGGAGCTCTGCGAGATTTCTGTGACTTTCTGTGATTTTCTGAAATAACACACACTCACTAAACCCTCCGTAAATAAGTCAGTTCATAACGTAAAGACTTAAAACTCAATATTCTATAAGTGCAGACCCCAAGTAGGATCTGTGTTCACTTTCAGCTTCCTGTGTCAACCGGAAGTGCCTTTAAATGGTGTCATAGGTGCTGTTTCGAAGGGTTAAAAAGGTCAGATCTTTTCAAACTTCATATGTGTGATTAGGCAACCCCCATGAACTGTAAGTCAGTCATTTGGGGCGGCATGGTAGCCTAGTGGTTACAGCGTTGGACTAGTAACCGGAAGGTTGCAAGTTCAAATCCCCGAACTGACAAGGTACAAATCTGTCGTTCTGCCCCTGAACAGGCAGTTAACCCACTGTTCCTAGGCCGTCATTGAAAATAAGATTTTGTTCTTAACTGACTTGCCTAGTTAAATAAAGGTAAAATAAAAAATACAAATAATTCTCCCAACAGATGTCAAAGAAAAGCTCTCTCACACACACACAGCAAGGATAGAGTGACAAAGTGCGGTGCTTGTGAGTGCAGCGACTGTGAAAAAAGTAGGCCCAAAATGAAGCCTGGCCCTAAATTTCATTTGCTTTTGGGTGACAGTGGGAGAATGTTAAGGGAATTTTTATCAATGATGACTAATTATGTATACATTTCAATCAGGACTGACTAGTCCAAATGCTATTATAATGAATTTTCTCTCTTGCTCCCATTCCCAATTGTATATAATATAGTCAGGAGTTTAGTAACAATGACGGTCTGTTCCTTTGTACAAATGAATGAACTATCTCCAGATGGCAGGGACGGACTATCTCCAGACTGTCTAGAAGGTTGATTTATACTGACTGACCTTGGCTTCAGAACTATAGGGCCTCTCTACCGGTGTCATGAAGAGATAGAACATTTAGAAAACGCTGACATCATTTTCAGTTTATAACCTGTGGAAAAATGTGTATGTACCAGTACTCTCTTGAATTAAATGCTGTTACCTGACTTTTAAGACCGGGGCTCCGTCAATTCTTCAAAAAATATGGGGTCTTACAAACCCTTCGAATGCATTGACAGAGTATTTAATTCTGATTGGGAAACAATACAGAGGAATTTAGAATTCCTTCAAACAGAGAACCTTTAGGGTGAGAAGCACAATTTGACCTCAGGAACATTCCTGAGGTCCTCCCGATCTGTACAAGCATAACCTTGACCGTGTGGCATTAACCCATAACAGTTAAAAGAAGGTGTTTACATCAAACCGTTTTCAATGACTTCTCTCCCCATAGGAATACATTGCCTGCACCCCTAAATTCAAACTGAAGCCTATGTGGGTTATGAACCTGTCTTCGATGACAATCCCTCAGGCCACTATGACGTCTACCTGTGTCGATTCTAAGCTTACTGGAGCAACCGGAAGTGGTTAAAATCACCCTAAAAGTGTTTTCCATACCCAACCAGCAGTTTGTGATAAATAGTGCATTCAACCCTGTGTAAATCGGTCAGTTCTTAACGTAAACACTTAAAACTCAGGATTCTGTAAAGGCATACCCCAATCAGGATATGTGTTTACCTATAGCTTTAAATGGTGTCATAGGGGCTGTTTCGAAGGGTTAAAAAGGTCAGATATTTTCAAAACTTCATATGTGTGATTAGGCAACCCCCATGAACTGTAAATCAGTCATGTCTCCCATAAAATTTCCAAGAAAAAAATCACACACACACAGCTAGGACAGAGGGACAGTGTGTGTGGTGCGTAGACGTAGGCAGTGCCTGTAATAGTTACCTTTGTTCGAACTAAAAAAGAACCGTCAGACCTACAGAAACTTTAGAAACCTGTTCTAGACCTCAGGTCGATAGTACGTGGTGAGTTATGTGGGTCTAGAAGGTTCTCGGACCGAGAAACAGCCTCGTACATGTGCAATGACTTCAATTCATTTTGACCATTACGTAAATGGCGACATTTAGAAAAGTCCCAGAGTCGCAAGACTAGGTGCATTGAAACCAGCTCGGCCCATAGAGCCCAACGTTTCTGTCCGATAGCTCATTCAAGGTCCCCGTAGCAAGGCATGGAAAAAAGTGGATTTTCAGCACCAGTTAAGGTCTTGCTCGGGTACCGTAGCACTAGAGCCCGTAGCACTCACTTCCGTCATCATGAAGTGCTTTGAGAGACTAGTCAAGGACCATATCACCTCCACCCTACCAGACACCCTAGACCCACTCCAATTTGCTTACCGCCCAAATAGGTCCACCGATGATGCAATCTCAACCACACTGCACACTGCCCTAACCCACCTGGACAAGAGGAATACCTATGAGAGAATGCTGTTCATCGACTACAGCTCGGGATTTAACACCATAGTACCCTCCAAGCTCGTCATCAAGCTCGAGACCCTGGGTCTCGACCCCGCCCTGTGCAACTGGGTACTGGACTTCCTGACGGGCCGCCCCCAGGTGGTGAGGGTAGGCAACAACATCTCCACCCCGCTGATCCTCAACACTGGGGCCCCACAAGGGTGCGTTCTGAGCCCTCTCCTGTACTCCCTGTTCACCCACGACTGCGTGGCCACGCACGCCTCCAACTCAATCATCAAGTTTGCGGACGACACAACAGTGGTAGGCTTGATTACCAACAACAACGAGACGGCCTACAGGAGGAGGTGAGGGCCCTCGGAGTGTGGTGTCAGGAAAATAACCTCACACTCAACGTCAACAAAACTAAGGAGATGATTGTGGACTTCAGGCAACAGCAGAGGGAACACCCCCCTATCCACATCGATGGAACAGTAGTGGAGAGGGTAGCAAGTTTTAAGTTCCTCGGCATACACATCACAGACAAACTGAATTGGTCCACCCACACGGACAGCATCGTGAAGAAGGCGCAGCAGCGCCTCTTCAAACTCAGGAGGCTGAAGAAATTTGGCTTGTCACCAAAAGCACTCACAAACTTCTACAGATGCACAATCGAGAGCATCCTGGCAGGCTGTATCACCGCCTGGTACGGCAACTGCTCCGCCCACAACCGTAAGGCTCTCCAGAGGGTAGTGAGGTCTGCACAACGCATCACCGGGGGCAAACTACCTGCCCTCCAGGACACCTACACTACTCGATGTTACAGAAAGGCCATAAAGATCATCAAGGACAACAACCACCCGAGCCACTGCCTGTTCACCCCGCTATCATCCAGAAGGCGAGGTCAGTACAGGTGCATCAAAGCTGGGACCGAGAGACTTGAAAAACAGCTTCTATCTCAAGGCCATCAGACTGTTAAACAGCCACCACTAACATTGAGTGGCTGCTGCCAACACACTGACTCAACTCCAGCCACTTTAATGATGGGAATTGATGGGAAATCATGTAAAATATATCACTAGCCATTTAAACAATGCTACCTAATATAATGTTTACATACCCTACATTATTCATCTCATATGTATACGTATATACTGTACTCTATATCATCTACTGCATCTTTATGTAATACATGTATCACTAGCCACTTTAACTATGCCACTTTGTTTACATACTCATCTCATATGTATATACTGTACTCGATACCATCTACTGTATCTTGCCTATGCCGCTCTGTACCATCACTCATTCATATATCTTTATGTACATATTCTTTATCCCCTGACACTTGTGTGTATAAGACAGTAGTTTTGGAATTGTTAGTTAGATTACTTGTTGGTTATTACTGCATTGTCGGAACTAGAAGCACAAGCATTTCGCTACACTCGCATTAACATCTGCTAACCATGTGTATGTGACAAATACAATTTGATTTCATTTGATTTGAATGACCTATCGAGCCGAAACTCGGGATTCGGGGTCGCCTCACATAGGCCTTCACATAATGTCAGAACTGGACCCACAGCTAGAACGTAACTATGTGTTTTACGTTTTTATTATGTTTTAAACTGAAGGCGCTGTGAATTATGGGCCTGCTCTGAACTTGTCTGTCCGGCTGGATAACCTGTTGGCCTCCCGCAGACCTCCGGAACGGGGTCCGTCCGTTCCATTTCCCAGCACCTTGGATCCAACACCGATGGAGTTGGGAGGGGCTGCTATGAGGATGGCCAGAGGGGGGACCATTCCCTGCACCAGCTGTGGCTGCAGAGAGCACACTGCTGGTCGGTGCTGGGGTGGTTCTCCAGGAAGTTGAGGTAGCAGGCGGAGCACTGGTGGGTCATCCCAGGTGAGTAGGCACACAACTCACCCAGAGCCCCCTGTTGCACACATGTGGTTACCTATAGAATTTCCTGAGTTCTCCCCACATTCCCAGCATAAGGCGCCAGTAGATTCAGGCGCAGCTGGGAACTTTATTGACCGCTCCTTGGCACTTAGATTAGGGATCCCTATTATTCCTGTTGATGTTCCCTTCCCTGTACATGTCTTAGATAGTCGTCCTTTGGGGTGCTATGACAACGCAGGGGGGTAACAAGGAGAAAATGAGTCTCTTCCTGATCGACTCTCCTGCGTATCCTGTTGTGTTGGGCCTTCCCTGGTTGGCCTCTCATGATCCTATTACTTCGTGGCAACAGAGTGCTCTCAAGGGATGGTCCTGTCAGTGTTCAGGGAGGTGTGTAGGTGTTTCCTTAGGTGCCACTATGGTGGAAAGTCCAAACCAGGTTTCCACCAAGCACATTCGGCTATGGAAACATATGTTACCGAAACTCTGGGACAGGGATACATTCGGCCTTCCACTTCACCTGTCTCCTCGAGTTTCTTTTTTGTGAAGAAGAAGGATGGAGGTTTACGCCCGTGTATTGACTATCGAGGTTTAAATCAGATTACGGTAAAATACAGTTACCCGCTACCTCTCATCGCCAGTATGACGGAGTAATTGCACGGGGCGCGCTTCTTCACAAAATTGGATCTCAGGAGAGCTTACAACCGGGTGCATATCCGGGGGGTGATGAGTGGAAGACGGCATTTCGTACCACTTCTTGGCACTATGAGTACCTCGTCATGCCGTATGGGTTAATGAATGCTCCATCAGTCCAATCCTTTGTGGATGAGATTTTCAGGGACCTGCACGGACAGGGTGTAGGGGTGTATATAGATGACATTCTAATATACTCCACTACTCACGCCGAGCATGTGTCCCTTGTGCACAGGGTGCTTGGTCGACTGTTGGAACATGACCTATACGTCAAGGTGGAAAAATATCTGTTCTTCCAACAGTCTGTCTCCTTCCTAGGGTACCGCTTTTCTGCATCAGGTGTGGAGATGGAAAATGACGGTATTTCAGCCGTCCGTAATTGGCCGACTCCAACCACGGTAAAGGAGGTGCAGCGGTTCTTAGGGTTTGCAAACTGCTACCAGAGGTTTTTCTGGGGTTTTGGTCAGGTAGCGGCTTCCATTACCTCCTTGCTGAAGGGGGGACCGGTGCGACTGCGGTGGTCAGCTGGGGCGGACAGGGCTTTTGGTCACCTGAAGGCTCTGTTTACCTCGTCCGAGGCTGGGATAGAAGCTGTGCTGTCTCAGCGCTCGGGTATGCCACCGAAGCTCCGCCCCTGTGCTTTCTTTTCGAAATTGCTCAGTCCGGCGGAGCAAAACTATGATGTGGGGGACCGGGAACTGTTGGCTGTGGTCAAGGCTCTGAAGGCGTGGATGCATTGGCTTGAGGGGGCTAAGCACCCTTTCCTCATTTGGACTGACCACCGCAATCTGGAGTACATCCGGGCAGCGAGGAGAATGAACCCTCGCCAGGCAAGGTGGGCCATGTTTTTCACCCGTTTTGTTTTCACCCTTTCCTACAAACCAGGTTCCCAGAACGTTAAGACAGATGCACTGTCCCGGCTGTATGATACAGAGGAGCGGTCCACGGATCCCACTCCCATAATTCCAGCTTCTCGCCTGGTGGCACCGGTGGTATGGGAGGTGGACGTGGACATCGAGCGGGCGTCACGTGCAGAGCCCAATCCCCCTGAGTGTCCAGCTGGGCGTCTGTATGTTCTGTTTGATGTTCGCGATCGTTTGATCTGTTGGGCTCACACGTCACCCTCCTCTGGTCATCCTGGCATCGGTCGGACGGTGCGCTTCCTCGCTGGGAAGTACTGGTTGGCCCACTTTAGCTAAGGACGTGAGGGTTTATGTTTCCTCCTGTTCGGTATGCGCACTGTGCCAGGCACCTGCCCAGAGGGAAATTACAACCCCTTCCCGTTCCACAACGACCGGGGTCACACCTATCGGTGGATTTCGTGATGGACCTTCCCCTGTCGCGGGGTAACACCACAATCCTGGTCGTTGTGGATTGGTTTTCTATGTCCTGCCGTCTCCTTCCTTTGCCCGGTCTCCCTACGGCTCTACAAACTGCGGAGGCCCTGTTCACCCACGAATTCTGGCACTACGGGGTGCCTGAGGATATAGTTTCTGATCGGGGTCCCCAATTCACGTCTAGAGTCTGGAGGGCGTTTATGGAACGCCTGGGGGTCTCGGTCAACCTTACCTCAGGTTTCCACCCCGAGAGTAATGGGCAGGTGGAAAGAGTCAACCAGGATGTGGGTTGGTTTCTGCGGTCCTATTGCCAGGACCGCCCGGGGGAGTGGACGGTTTACATCCCCTGGGCGGAGATGACTCAAAACTCCCTCCGCCACTCCTCTACCAACCTATCACCGTTTCAGTGTGTGCTAGGTTATCAGCCGGTCCTGGCACCATGGCATCAGAGCCAGATCAAGGCTCCTGTGTTGGATGAATGGTTTCGGCACTCGGAGGAGACATGGAACGCTGCCCATGTGCGGCTACAATGGGCCGTCAGGAGGCAAAAGGCGAGTGCCAACCGCCACCGCAGTGAGGCCCCGGTGTATGCACCGGGGGATTGGGTCTGGCTCTCGATCCGAAACCTGCCCCTTCTCCTGCCCTGCCAGAAGCTGGGTCCGCGGTTTGTGGGGCCATTTAAAGTTCTGAACAAGGTTTTTTTATAGGTTACGACTCCCCCCTGATTATCGTATGAACCCCTCGTTCCATGTGTCTCTCCTCAGGCCGGTGGTGGCTGGCCCGCTCCAGCAGTCTGAGGTGTGGGAGGTTCCTCCGGAGAGGGGTACGGCCCGGAGGAGAGATTCTGGGTACCGGTGGAGGACATCCTAGATCCTTCATTGCTACAGGTGTTTCACAGTTTCCACCCGGATCACCCTGCTTCCCGTCCTCTGGGTCGTCCCCGATGCCGGTGTCGGGGGGGGGGGGGGTACTGTCACAACTTCTGCAGGATGTCGGCCCCTCTGCTTGTTCGGGTGGTGTTCGTCGGTCAACGTCACCAGCTTTCTAGTCACCACCGATCCGTTTCAGTTTCGTTTTGTTTTGTCTGTATTAATCACACCTGGTTTCAATTCCCATATCATGTTCCTTATTTAACCCTCTGGCATACATTTCTGTTCTGTCCTTTATTGTTGGTGTCTTAGTGGTTGTTGTAGATGTTAGTGTGTATGTATTTTCCTATGTGGTATCTTGCTTGACTTTTGTGAGTAAACTCCTTTGTGTTTCTCAAACCTGTGCCCTGCGTCTGACTCCACTACATCTCTGCACCCAATCGCTGACATATACTATCAAATAAACCATGAGCCCAGATGTCAGCCTTTATCCCACCCATTGTAATACAAAGGTACCTACTGGATAACAATAGTTCCGTAGTAAGTTCAATAGTTCGGTACCAAGGTCAATAGTTTGGTAGGCAAGGTCCATAGTTCGGTAGCAAGGTCAATAGTTTGGTAGGTACGGTCAATAGTTCTGAGTAAGGTCAATAGTTCGGTACCAAGGTCAATAGTTCGGTACCAAGGTCAATAGTTTGGTAATGAGGTCAATAGTTCTGTAGTAAGGTCAATAGTTTGGTAATAAGGTCAATAGTTCAGTTGTAAGGTCAATAGTTTGGTTGTTTTTTTATTTTATTTTTTTATTTCACCTTTATTTAACCAGGTAGGCCAGTTGAGAACAAGTTCTCATTTGCAACTGCGACCTGGCCAAGATAAAGCATAGCAGTGTGAGCAGACAACAAAGAGTTACACATGGAGTAAACAATTAACAAGTCAATAACACAGTAGAAACCAAAGGGGGAGTCTATATACAATGTGTGCAAAAGGCATGAGGAGGTAGGCAAATAATTACAATTTTGCAGATTAACACTGGAGTGATGAATGATCAGATGGTCATGTACAGGTAGAGATATTGGTGTGCAAAAGAGCAGAAAAGTAAATAAATAAAAACAGTATGGGGATGAGGTAGGTGAGAAAGGGTGGGCTATTTACCAATAGACTATGTACAGCTGCAGCGATCGGTTAGCCGCTCAGATAGCTGATGTTTGAAGTTGGTGAGGGAGATAAAAGTCTCCAACTTCAGCGATTTTTGCAATTCGTTCCAGTCACAGGCAGCAGAGTACTGGAACGAAAGGCGGCCAAATGAGGTGTTGGCTTTAGGGATGATCAGTGAGATACACCTGCTGGAGCGCGTGCTACGGATGGGTAAGGTCAATAGTTCTGTAGTAAGGTCAATAGGTCTGTAGTAAAGTCAATAGTTCTGTATTAAGGTCAATAGTTTGGTAGTAAGATCAATAGTTTGGTAATAAGGTCAATAGTTCTGTAGTAAGATCAATAGTTTGTTAATAAGGTCAATAGTTCTGTAATATGGTCAATAGTTTGGTAGCAAGGTCAATTGTTTGGTTGTAAGGTCACTCGTTCTGTAGTAAGGTCAATAGTTCTGTAGTAAGTTCAATAGTTCTGTAATAAGGTCAATAGTTCTGTAATAAGGTCAATAGTTCTGTAGTAAGATCAATAGTTCTGTAGTAAGATCAATAGTTATGTTGTAAGGTCAATAGTTAAACCACTGATATATTTCTGTACACGTAGCCGCCACAGAGTTTAAGCAGTCAAAGAGCAGCCACGTGCCCTGATACAGTACATAATGTGCCACATGTTGAAAGTGTTACGTTACACTCTGAACAGCAGGGCACTACCTACAGTACTGTAGTTATAGACCTACAGGCTAAATCATGCTGGGCGCATGCGTCCTCACTGTGAGGACTTGGGTTGCCTGCACCAGGCGTGCTCTCCTATGCTCTCTTAAGACCCCTACGTCATCCTCTCGATACCTCAGAGACCTGTCACACCTCCTACATGCCAGGTTGAAGGGGGTGTGGGAAGGATGTGGACGGGGACAGGAGCAGGGACTGGAGCACCGACAGACAGGTCCTCTGTGGTAAGGCTCTGAGACAGACACAGGGTTCTGAGAGTATAAAGAGAGGAGCTGTGAGGGGCCACAGAGCCACAGAGCCAGCCCTAGCTCTAGACTGCAGTACAGAGCCAGACCTAGCTCTAGACTGCACTATGGAGCCAGGAGCCATGCCACTGCTGGAGCTTGTCCTGTTGGTGCTGCTGTTGGTGATAGGGGAGGGAGAACCTGTGTGCAGGCTGCAGGGCAGGGCAGACCTGCCAGAGCTGGCCAAGGACGGGGACCTTGTCATCGGAGGCATCTTCACCTTCCAGACTGAGTACGACGGCAGGGTACCCAACTTCCAGAGTTTACCAGACCCACCAAGGTGTAAGAAGTGAGTATCCTCTCTCAGTTTTTTCAAATATGAGACTTTCACTGTTTTCAATGTTAAGAGTTATTTTTTAATCTACTGAACATCTGAGGTTAATCTCTTAGGGTTTTACTTTACTGTCCATCTGATGTTTATCTCTTAGGGTTTTAATCTACTGTCCATCTACGGTTCATATCCTAGGCTTTTAACCTAATGTCCATCTGAGGTTCACCTCGTAGGGTTTTGGGTTGTGTGTTGGTGACTGGTGAGATATATTTTTTGCCTTCTTTAATGGCAGGTCTTTTACATATATATATATATATTTATCTCTCTTCAGTATGAATTTCAGAGAATTCCAATTTGCACAAACACTTATATTTGCAATTGAAGAAATCAATCGAAATCCGGCAATTCTCCCAAACCATACTCTGGGCTACAATATCTACAATGCGTGTGGATACGACAACATCCTGAAGTCTGGTTTGGCTTTAGCCAGTGGCCAGGAGAAATTTATCGATGAAGGGAACTGCACCAAGACAGACATGGCTCAGGCTGTCATAGGCCACTCTGCCTCGACACCAACAATTGGATTGGCCCGAATCATCGGAAGGTTTCGTATACCAGTAGTAAGATGTTCTATTCACTTTTCTATGCACTCATACAGTATAATATATTATTTTATACTGCCACTATACAAAAGGTCTTATTTTTGTGGATCAATGTCTTTTAAGATAACAAAACTTAGCTCATGGTGTCAAAACTACTGTACAGTATGTCATGTCAAGTTTCCAATAAAATGCTGTTATTTCACACACAGATCAGCCACTTTGCCACCTGTGCTTGTCTGAGTAACAGAAAGGAGTTCCCCTCCTTCTTCAGAACCATCCCCAGTGACTTCTACCAGAGCAGAGCCCTGGCAAAGCTGGTCAAACACTTTGGCTGGAGCTGGGTGGGGGCTATAAGCAGTGATAATGACTATGGGAATAGAGGCATAGCCACCTTTATGATATCTGCACAGGAGGAGGGAGTGTGTATAGAATACTCTGAGACATTTGAGCAGACAGGTCCACGCCATGAGCTTCTCAGGATAGTGGAGATTATTAAACAGTCCAGTTCAAAGGTCATCATGGCCTTCATGACCCACAGGGAGATCAAGGTTCTGGCGAGTGAGCTCTACAGGCACAATATCACAGGACTACAGTGGCTTGGCAGTGATGCCTGGATCACAGACCCTTCTCTCACTGCCATCGAGGGTCACAGCGCCCTTGTGGGCGCCATAGGCTTCACGATGACCGGGGCTCACATCCCTGGGCTTGGAAAGCATCTGAGGGATGTCCACCCCTCTCACTTCCCCAACAGCATGTTTCTCAGGGATTTCTGGGAGATTGTGTTTGACTGCTCTCTCAATGTGACTACAGCACCTAAGAGGAAGCCATGCAACGGCTCGGAGAGTTTAAGAGGTGTGCAGAACACGTTCACAGATGTGTCCAAGCTGACATTCACTAATAACGTGTATAAGTCTGTTTATGCTGTAGCTCACGCCCTCCACAACCTGTTGACATGTGAGGAGAGCCAGGGCCCCTTCTCTAATGGGAGCTGTGCTCAACCTACACGCATCCAGCCATGGCAGGTGAGCAAGAATATACCTCTAAAAAAGTGACCTTTGTCTATTTCAAATCAGTTCAAGTAAAATAAATTATTTCACTGTAGACTGATAATAACAGAATGATGATGCAAAGCTACATAGAAAACACATTTTCTTTCTTGACCATTTCTCCTCTCTAGCTGTTGCACTATCTACAGTCTGTCAATTTCACAACGGGAGACGACGAGAGAGTCTTTTTTGACAGCAATGGAGATTCCCCAGCCAGATATGAACTTGTTAATTTACAAAGTGCCACATCGGGAACCATGGAAGTGGCCACAGTCGGTTTCTATGGCTCGTCTTTGACTGGAGACCACCAGTTCACTATGAACAACGTTAGCATTGTATGGGGAGGAAATAGTGAGACGGTACATTTACATATTGTCTTGTTCTCATATCTCTGGCTGGGAAGTCAGTATGTTATCCTGCATGGTATTCTTTAACACAACAATTACACTGAACCTCAGCCACTCAGCCCCTGTTGGTAGGTACAGTATTGAGACAAGTCAAATCACACACTCTACAGTGCACAAACATTGGTGTTTTATAATTAACAGCATAGATATGTTGAGTGAACATGAATACTCAAACTCTCCTTGGTCCCCTATATGAGTCTGTTTGTGTGTGTTCCAGGTACCTGTGTCAGTGTGCAGTGAGAGCTGTCCCCCAGGCACTCGTAAGGCTGTACAGAAAGGAAAACCTGTATGCTGTTATGACTGTGTCCCATGTTCAGGCGGCGAGATCAGCAACACTACAGGTAAATTACACTCGGCCATCAAAAAAAACAGTTGGTGAGGTGAATACATATTAAATACTGGACATCACGTTCTATTCTAACGTGTGCTGGCCTTCACAAATCCTTTAAACCTCTTAACTGAAAATGCGTAGAACCAACACAGTATATACTTTGTCAAATGTTCTGCATGCTTTCCTGAATCATTAACACTGTGTTTTTTTTCTGGGGGGGGGTTTTCTTTCTCTAAACAGATTCAGCCAAGTGCATGAAGTGCCCAGTCCAATACTGGTCCAATGGGAGAGGGGATAGATGTGTCATAAAAGAGATTGAATTCCTGTCCTACACTGAGCTCATGGGGGTCATTTTACTTCTGTTTTGTTTGATTGGTGTTTGTTTAACTATTATTATAGCAACAATTTTCTTCCAATTCCGAGACACCCCCATTGTCAGGGCCAACAACTCCGAGCTGAGCTTCCTGCTGCTTTTCTCCTTGACTCTGTGTTTTCTGTGTTCTCTTACTTTCATTGGCCGGCCCTCTGAGTGGTCCTGTATGCTGCGCCACACAGCGTTTGGGATCACCTTCGTCCTCTGCATCTCTTGTGTTCTGGGGAAAACAATAGTGGTGTTGATGGCCTTCAGGGCTACACTTCCAGCCAGTAATATCATGAAATGGTTTGGTCCTCAACAGCAGAGACTCAGTGTTCTGGCTTTCACTCTCATACAGGTCATGATCTGTGTTCTTTGGTTAACAGTCTCCCCTCCTTTCCCCTACAAGAACATGAATACCTACAAGGAAAAGATCATTCTAGAGTGTGATGTGGGTTCAGCTATTGGTTTCTGGGCTGTGTTGGGGTATATAGGACTCCTGGCTCTCTTGTGCTTTGTTCTGGCTTTTCTGGCTAGAAAGCTGCCTGATAACTTCAATGAGGCCAAATTCATCACCTTCAGCATGCTCATATTCTGTGCAGTCTGGATCACCTTTATCCCAGCTTATGTCAGCTCTCCTGGGAAGTTCACTGTAGCTGTGGAGATCTTTGCTATTCTGGCCTCTAGTTATGGAATGCTATTTTGTATCTTTCTTCCTAAATGTTTCATTATATTGCTGAGACCAAAGGAAAACACCAAAAAACATATGATGGGGAAGACCAATGATATACGTTACTAACTTAAATACAAAAACAAAATGTCAATGTGTTATTTATTGACATGTTGATTTAAAACTGGAAATTGTCACTCAATCTTATTAAATAAAGTTAGTTAAAAACTATTCTGTGTGTTCTCTACATTTGAAGTTTTATTAGGATTCATTCAACTGTACCCATCTGGCCCATATACTGTTAAGTAAATCTCCAACTGTGTAATCGCATCTTTGCATATCTAATAGTGTATTTTTTTTCTTCAGAAAACAAAAATAGCAACAGCTCAGCTCACCGAAGACAATGTACTATACACTGACAATCATGAAGAGTTGACAAAGAAAATAATCCACCCTCTAGTGGATATAAAGTAAAGTACAACCTCATCTCATGTATTGACATCTACACAGTCTACAGACAAGCCTTGGCTGAATTAGATGTTTCTCTCTGTGTCCAGATCTGATGCATCCGTCTGATACAGATCTCATACAGATCTCACACAGATCTCACACAGATCTCACACAGATCTCACACAGATCTCACACAGATCTCACACAGATCTCACACAGATCTCACACAGATCTCACACAGATCTCATACAGATCTCAAACAGATCTCACACAGATCTCAAACAGATCTCATACAGATCTCACACAGATCTCACACAGATCTCACACAGATCTCACACAGATCTCACACAGATCTCTTCATCAAATGTGAAAGAGACGTATCCAAAGACATTCATTCAAAAATACAGATTTTGAAACGCATATATAAACAATATTCTAATTCACAATAAAACATATTACATATATATATATATATTCCTTGAAATAGAATAAAACTAGAATCGTTAGTTGCTACATCCTATAAAATCATATACAGTACCCATTGATTCTTGGGAAATATTACTTCTAAATTAATGATATATACCCATTGATTCTTGGGAAATATTACTTCTAAATTAATGATATATACCCATTGATTATTACTTCTAAATTAATGATATATACCCATTGATTCTTGGGAAATATTACTTCTAAATTAATGATATATACCCATTGATTATTACTTCTAAATTAATGATATATACCCATTGATTCTTGGGAAATATTACTTCTAAATTAATGATATATACCCATTGATTATTACTTCTAAATTAATTATATATACCCATTGATTCTTGGAAAATATAGCTTATAAATTAAGGATATATTAAACCCATTGATTCTAGAATATTATAGCTTATGAATGCCTCATGAGCATAGTTCAACTGGCGTACCCCATCAGAACCACACATATAAGCTTGTTTTACTTCAATGTTTGTAAACAACGCTAACTAACACTGTATAGCATCAAAACATGGTTATAACTATACTTTTCATATCATGGACGGTCAGTACTTGCATCCATAGCTCTGTCCATGAATTTGAGAGTGGTTATATTTCTCAAGGCCCCTCCCTCAGCTTTTTTGTTTTTGACCAAAACAGAGCTGGGGATTCTGCTTTGTCATTGTTTAAATTAAGGATTCTAGCTTTAAGTATTCAGACTTCTGTATAGGGACCATTGGTGTCAAGAGCATGTTAATGTCCAGCCTCTCACTGGCACAGCTGTGAGCTTTCTGTAACAAACAACTGATGTATCATCCTCATTATGATGAGTTGCCTCCACATTGCAGCAACAGCCTCTACAGTATACTGATTCCCAGCAGTATCCCCTCGGCTCATGGAAGGTGCCAGGATGATGTCACACTCTGGAGGATGTGTCACTGAGCCAGGCAGTAGGCCTTGCTATCTCCCACCACAGGCCTAAAGTGTTATTTAAGTTTAGGCCCCAAGGCCTGGCGCCTAGGCCAGGACCACAGAGGACAACCAAACTGGACCTGAGACCTCCAACATCAGATACCTCCAGACAGAACACTGATAACAAAGAGGAAGCAAGCTAGGCCAGTTAAACGATGTCATATACTCTAGATGTAATGCACATGTCATAACATGGTAGATAGAATCAAGGTCTATTTTTGCAGCTGATGCGCTCGGCTTTGTGAATGATATCTATCTGTAATTGTAAACCAGTGTAACCCATTTCAAATAGATGTTGCAATAAATGAAAGGTCAGGTAATACCAAATGACTTGTAAAGAGATACACAGTAATTGTAAACCAGTGTAACCCATTTCAAATAGATGTTGCAATAAATGAAAGGTCAGGTAATACCAAATGACTTGTAAAGAGATACACAGTAATTGTAAACCAGTGTAACCCATTTCAAATAGATGTTGCAATAAATGAAAGGTCAGGTAATACCAAATGACTTGTAAAGAGATACACAGTAATTGTAAACCAGTGTAACCCATTTCAAATAGATGTTGCAATAAATGAAAGGTCAGGTAATACCAAATGACTTGTAAAGAGATACACAGTAATTGTAACTGTGTGACCTAATATAACAGCCTTTTCCATTCCAGTGTACAGGAAGTGTTATTATACACTACCATTCAAAGGTTTGGGGTCACTTAGAAATGTCCTTGTTTTTGAAAGAAAAGCATATTTTTTTTGTCCATTAAAATAACATCAAATTGATCAGAAATACAGTGTAAACTTTGTTAGTGTTGTAAATGACTATTGTAGCTGGAAACAGCTGATTTTTAAAGGAATATCTGCATAGGCGTAAAGAGACACATTATCAGCAACCATCACTCCTGTGTTCCAATGGCATGTTGTGTTAGCTAATCCAAGTTTATCATTTTCAAAGGCTAACTAATCATTAGAAAACCCTTCTGCAGTTATGTTAGCACAGCTGAAAACTGTTGTGCTGAAGAAAGAGTCAATAAAACTGGCCTTATTTAGACTAGTTGAGTATCTGGAGCATCAGCATTTGTGGGTACGATTACAGGCTCAAAATAGCAGGAAATAAATAGCTTTCTTCTGAAACTCGTCAGTCTATTCTTGTTCTGAGAAATGAAAGCTATTCCATAAGAGAAACTGCCAAGAAACTGAAAGTCACGTACAACACTAGGTACTACTCCCTTCACTAAACAGCTCAAACTGTCCCTAACCAGAATATAAAGAGGAGTGGGAGGCGCCGGTGCACAACTGAGCAAAATGACAAGTACATTAGAGTGTCTAGTTTGAGAAACAGATGCCTCACAAGTCCTCGACTGGCAGCTTCATTAAATAGTACCCACAAAACACCAGTCTCAACATCAACTGTGAAGAGGCGACACCGGGATGCTGGCCCCAGCCTGGAGGTGTGTTTTGGGTCATAGTCCGGTTGGAAAAGAAGTTGTCCCAAAAGCCGCAAACCAGATGGGATGGTGCATTGCTGCAGAATGTTAAAGTGAAGCGTGCTTTGAATTCTAAATGTATCACAGACAGTGTCACTAGCAAAGCACCCCACACCATCACACCTCCTCCTCCATGCTTCACGGTGGGAACCGTTCACCTACTCTGCGTTTCACAAAGGTATGAGTCCAAATCTCACATTTGGACTCATCAGACCAAAGGACAGATTTCCACAGGTCTCATGCCATTGCTCATGTTTCTTGGCCCAAACAAGTATATTTTTCTTGTTGGTGTCCTTTAGTAGTGGTTTCTTTCCAGCAATTCGACCACGAAGGCCTGATTCACATAGTCTCGTCTGAACAGTTGATGTTGAGATGTGTCTGTTACTTGAAATCTGTGAAGCATTTATATGGCCTGCAATCTGAGGTGCAATTAAATCTAATGAACTTATCCTCTGCAGCAGAGGTAATTCTAGGTCTTCCTTTCATGTGGTGGTACTCATGAGAGCCAGTTTCAACATAGCTCGTGATGGTTTTTGCGACTGCATTTGACATTTTATGGATTGACTGACCTTCATGTCTTAAAGTAATGATGGACTGTCGTTTCGCTTTGTTTATTTGAGCTGTTCTTGACATAATATGGACTTGGTCTTTTACCAAACAGGACTATCTTCTGTATACCACCCTTACCTTGTCACAACATAACTGATTGGCTCAAACGCATTAATTACACAAATTAACTTTTAACAAGGCACACCTGTTAATTGAAATGCATTCCAGGTGACTACCTCATGAAGCTGGTTGAGAGAATGCCGACAGTGTGCAAAGCTGTCATTAGGGCAAAGGGTGGTTACTTTGAGGAATATCAAATATCAAATTTACAAATGTACTTACTTTACTTTAATGGTTTTCATGTTTTCACTATTATTCTACAATGTAGAAAATAGTAAAAATAAAGACAAATCCTGGAATGTGTCACGACTTCCGCCAAAGTTGGTCCCTCACCTTGTTCGGGTGGCGTTCGGTGGTCGAAGTCACCGACCTTCTAGCCATCACTGATCCTCTTTTCATTTTCCTTTGGTTTTGTCTTGTCTTGTATCACACCTGGTTCCAATCCCATTCATTACATGTTGTGTATTTAACCCTCTGTTCCCCCTCATTGTCCTTGTCGGTGTCACGCCCTGGCCATAGAGAGGCTTTTTATTCTCTATTTTGGTTAGGCCAGGGTGTGACTAGGGTGGGCATTCTATGTTCTTTTTTCTATGTTTTTGTATTTCATTGTTGTTGGCTGGGTATGGTTCTCAATCAGGGACAGCTGTCTGTCGTTGTCTCTGATTGAGAACCATACTTAGGTAGCCTTTTCCCACCTGTGTTTTGTGGGTAATTATTTTTTCCGTGTGTGTTTGTGTGCACCTCGGTTGCATCACGGTCTTTGCTGTTTACCTGTTTTTTTTGTTTTTTTGTTTCGGTTTCACTTTCATTAAAAGATGTGGAACTACATGCATGCTGCACCTTGGTCGACTTGTTACAGGGAGTTTGAGGATAGCGAGCGTGACAGTCGGTGATTGTTTGTTTGTAAACTTTGTGCTAGATATGTTCTGGTGCGCGACGGGTTTTGTACCCACTTGTATTATTTTGTATATTTTGGTTTTCTGAGTTTTTGAGCACTTATTAAACTGCTCCGTTTTATACCAGTTTCAATCTCCTGCGCCTGACTTCTCTGCCACCTGCACGCACCCTTACAGAATGAGTAGGTGTGTCCAATCTTTTAATTAGTACTGTAATGAGTAGGTGTGTTCAATTCCATTTCTTTTTGGTCCTGTACATTTTTACAGATCCGATCATCTACTTTCAGCACTAACAATTTCTCTCTTTAGGAACATTATATTTAGGAATCATTGATGCAATTCTTTAGTTAATTTTTTGTCTGTACAACACAACTTATTATATTATAAACTGGGTGGTTTGAGCAGCTTCCTGCTGGTCTTCTCCTTGACTCTGTGTTTTCAATTCATAAGGACACCCCCATCGTCAGAGCCAACAGCAAGCTGAGCTTCCTTGCTGGTCTTCTCCTTGACTCTGTGACTTCAATTCATAAGGACACCCCCATCGTCAGAGCCAACAGCAAGCTGAGCTTCCTGCTGGTCTTCTCCTTGACTCTTCTACTTGACTCTGTGTTTTCTACTAGAAGGCTAGTTCTGTTGTGATAATAACGTTAGTTGTGTTGTGGTAGAGTACATTCCGTCATGGCCATCTACCAAGCCAATAACTATAATGATAAACTATAGGCTACACTGGAACTATAAAACATTGGTGAGCAAAAAATTGATCGTTCCACAGTCCTACACCTGTCAAGCAACTGATCAACGCATCCTACTGAACCCTGCCTATTTAATAAGGTGCCAACACAAGACTGACCTTTCATAAGGTCTCTAACGCACTGCTTCCGTGTGACCATTCATTGCTTTCAGGGTGTGCTCATTGTCATAGTGACAACTGCAAATGATACTTCAATGTACATGTGGCCCAATGAAAAATAATCTAGTGAATCGTATTTAAACGCAGCAATCGAACGCCATTTCGCCTGAACATATTTTACAGCACGTATTTCACTGCCTTGTTGCTCAAGTGGTTTGCAATTGATTTCCATTTTTCTAATGGTTGTCAATTCCTTTCGGTCTTTTTTTTCACTGTGCTCTCTCTGTATGTCCTGTGGAACTATTTGCAACAGTGCAACAATGTCATAACCTGCCAAAAGTGATCACACCAATGCACTTTCTCTCCTCAACATTCCCCGACATGCATTCTCTATGCTACTTTAGGCCTGTTTAACATTCAGCAATTATCAAGAACAAGCCTGCTTCTTTCCTCCCAAAAGCCGATTAAGCCTAATATTTAAAAAAAAACACACATAAATGTCAGATGGAAACATTTGAACAAATGCCAGTGATGCACTCAGCTATGGTTATTAAAATACCAAGTATGTATGCCTTGATTATCTTTGTTTTTTATTATTAGCATTGCTTTTATGAAGTTAGCAGTGTAAAGAAATGTCTTCTCAGATCACTGAGTGCTAAGTAATCACATTTCTGTAATATGCTACTTCCTCCTGCTACTGCTAAGCAAATCTATGGAAGGTATTTTATCACATTTCTATGGAAGGTGTTTTATCATATTTCTATGGAAGGTGTTTTATCATATTTCTATGGAAGGTGTTTTATCATATTTCTATGGAAGGTGTTTTATCATATTTCTATGGAAGGTGTTTTATCACAAACCTATGGAAGGTGTTTTATCATATTTCTATGGAAGGTGTTTTATCACAAATCTATGGAAGGTGTTTTATCATATTTCTATGGAAGGTGTTTTATCACAAATCTGTGGAAGGTGTTTTATCACAAATCTATGGAAGGTGTTTTATCACAAATCTATGGAAGGTGTTTTATCACAAATCTATGGAAGGTGTTTTATCACAAACCTATGGAAGGTGTTTTATCACAAACCTATGGAAGGTGTTTTATCACAAACCTATGGAAGGTGTTTTATCACAAATCTGTGGAAGGCGTTTTATCACAAATCTATAGAAGGTGTTTTATCACAAATCTATGGAAGGTGTTTTATCACAAACCTATGGAAGGTGTTTTATCACAAATCTATGGAAGGTGTTTTATCACAAACCTATGGAAGGCGTTTTATCACAAACCTATGGAAGGCGTTTTATCACAAATCTATAGAAGGTGTTTTATCACAAATCTATGGAAGGCGTTTTATCACAAATCTATGGAATGCGTTTTATCACAAATCTATGGAAGTGGTTTTATCACATGACCATTAATGACTAATAATCAGCCTTCTATGTACTACTTGTTTTATTCCAGTATATACTTGTTTTACCAAGATGTGTGCAGATAAGTTAAATGCTAATTAATAATCCAACATAAAATATTTTATTTCAGAATAAAGAGCACATTTCTACATTTTATTCAATATCATATAACGTTATGCAACTTCTTCCTAACCTATGAAAAATATTTAACATATTAAACATGGTCAATATTGCACATTAACTCAGTGGTGAATGTATTATAAACTGGTACGATTTTTTATTAATAAAATATATTGATTCCACATACTGATCAGGAATCATCACATGGAAATCTATTATCCTTTGAGCATCATGTGTTTCCTGCTGTTTTTCTCTGGTCTGAGCACTACAATGTAGCACTTAGGGGCAAATATGCAGACCAGGAGGCCAAAGGCTGAGGCTAGAATGGCAAAGACATGGACGGCCACTGTGTACTTTCCTGCTGTGCTCACATACACAGGGATAAAGGTTATCCATACAGCAAAGAAGATCAGCATGCTGAAGGTGATGAACTTGGCCTCGTTGAAGTTGTCCGGCAGTTTCCGGGCCAAAAAGGCCAGGATGAAGCACATGCAGGCCAAGAGGCCGATGTATCCCAGAACGCACCAGAAGGCAACTTCTGACCCCATGGCACAGTCGATGATGATGACAGAGCTGATGTGGCCGGTGTTGAGGTTGGTGTAGGGAGGTCTGGTCAGCAGCCAGATGAGACAGATCAGTCCCTGTCGGCCAGAGGGAACCATATTGGTGTTAATATTGATCAAGTGATTCAATTGTCTGATTCATTTTAATGTCTTTCACTTAGGCTGCATTTAGTCAGGCAGCCCAAATCTAGGCTTTTGCCCAGTTATTGGCAAAAGATCATATCTAATTGGTCACAAGGCTGGCTGACTGTGTTAACGCAGCCTTAGAGGTAGAGGTCAATGAAAAGAAAAGCAACAAGATCAGAATAGTACCTGGATGGCAGTGCACAACACAACACTGGCTCTCTGCTGGGCAGGGCCAAACCACCTCATGACATCACGTCCTGGCAGGGTGGCCCTGAAGGCCATGAGGACCACCATGGTCTTGGCAAGGAGGCAGGAGATGCAGAGGGCAAAGCTCACCCCGAACGCTGGGTACCGGATCCGGCACAGCCAATCTGAGGGCTCCCCGATGAACAACAGTCCAATCAGGAAACAGATGGAAAGGAAGAGGAGGAGAAGGAAGCTCAGCTCCATGTTGTTGCCGCGGACGATGGGAGTGTGTCGGTTGGCAACAAACACCGCCAAGACAGAGAGTGAGGCACAGGCCCCAAGAATGGATACCACACACAGGATGACACCCATGGACTCCTGATAGGACAGGAACTCTATGGTCTTTGGAACACAGTGGTCTCTGGCCTCGTTTGGCCACGTGACATCAGAGCAGCGTATGCAGTTTAAAGAATCTGACAGAGAGGAAAAAGAAAACAGAGATTGCAATAGCAACACTGTTTTTTTAGTTCTGACCAATGACTGGTGAGAAAGGCTTGGAAATAAGGGACAACACACCAGTTTGATTGCTGACCTCCCCCTCAGCACAGGGGATGCAGTCGAAGCAGCAGACAGGCTCCCCCTTCTTCCTGGCTACACGGGTGCCTGGGGGACAGCTCTCACTGCACACTGATCGAGCTGCCTGGGGGGCAGAGGGGCACCACTCAGATATACTGATACACCTCGCGTGAATTAAGCGGTGTACAGGGAAAGTGTCTCAGAACGCTTTTCAAACTAGCCAAATGTAGTTTATAAAATGCCAACTTGATATTCTTCAAAGACGTTAAGAAGACAACAAAGAACAGACTGAGAAGAAAACGTAGAACCAAGCACCTAGACTGTGATATAGGGCGCACCTGCTTTCCCACAGGCCACTGAATCACTGACTCATTTATGACCAGGTCTCGGCCATCAGCCAATGAGGCGTCATAGAACCCCACTTTAACTAATCGCAGGGAGCCATCCTGCCCCCTCTGCCAGTTCATGAGGTCATAGGAAGCGATGGGGTCACCGTTGTGGTCAAAGCTGACCTCCTCCCCGAGTGTGGAAAACTTCACCTGCTTCATGTAATGTAGTAGCTGGGGAAAGAGGAGTGGAGAGGGTGACATGAGAAACTATACACTCTACTCCCCCTACTGGTGTGTGTGTGTGTCTGCATGCGTGCAAATGAGAAACAGGCAATGATATCTATTCAGCAATAATGAGCAGAGTATCTTCAGCCATAGACTCACCTGCCATGGTTTAACATGCTTTGGGTCCCCACAGGTGCCATTGATAAAAGGCCCCTGCCCAGCCACACAGTTGGTCATATCCTGCAGGGCATGGGCGATGAGATACACAGCCTTATACACATTATAGGATACTCTGAGCTGGCTCACATCGGCAAAGGGTGTGTACACATCCCCCAGAACCTCTCTTCCACTACAGGGCTCTCTGTCCAGGTAACTGACAGAGTGAGTGTGTGTGTTTAAGGAATCGTTCACTCTACAGTTGAATGTCTCTTCCCAGAACTCTGCCAGGAAAGCCGACTGACGTCCGTGGGATGGTCCTAGTCTGGTCAGGAAGTCTTTGAGCCCGGGAATAACATCAGCCTTCCGTATTCCAAATCCCAGCGTTCCTGTCAGGAGATCTCCAAACTCTCTCCACAGGGACTTGGAGGTGGCCCAGGCCTCGCTGGCGATCAGTTGCAGCCCTGTGACATTCCGATGGAGACACTCCCTGAGGATACTCCGAAGCTCCGACTCGCCGGAGAAATTCAGGAGGACTCGGGAGGATGACCCCTGGGTAACAATTACAAGAATAACAACATGTATAATCATGTGCTTTGAAGACATTGTACCTTTATTTCTTTGCTAACCTGGATAATGTCCACTAGCTGTCCCACAGCATGCTGGGTAAGGACCACTGGGTAGAAGTGGACGTAGGCAGCACACATCCCAAAGTGAACGGACTCCTGTAGAAACAACTGGATGGCAAAACGTGCATAGTCAGACTCCACCCCGATGACGCCCACCCAGGTCCAGTGGAAGTAGCGTACCAGGCGAACCAGGGCTCTTATCTGAAAGGCATCACTGGGCATGGTGCGCATGAACGTAGGGAACTGCTTCTGGTCACTCAGGCAGCTGCAGGACGCAAAGTAGCTCACCTGAAAGAAGAGGGAGGTTAAAAGTGCACTCTGTAAAATGTACTAAAGCATTACACATATGAAGATATGAATTGACATGTCTCCTGCCAAAGTAAAAAATACATTACAGATGAAGGATCTTAATTTGTCCAGTATTGTCACAGCAAAATTATCCTGTAGCAACAGAATATGACAACATTATGATAACATTTAGTCCATTGTGCAGCTTGATTTGTGGTCAGGCTATTAGTTGGCCCAAATTAGCCTACATGAAAGTGCCACACTGTTAATATAACGTATCTTAGCGTGGTTTTCCAGTGCATTTATGTAAATCACCAAACTCATCTGCATTTCTTGCAGTGCAGGAAAATTCTCAGCAACAAAAGAGTGATCAAATTAAGATCCCTTACCTGTATATTATAATCTACAAGCCAGTTCAAAGCAGAGAGAACAACAGGGTAAATGTGCACTCTGTAAGTTGTACTCAAGCATTGCATATAGCCCTTAATTTTCATTTAGCAGTCAAGGAATGCAATTGCATAATAATATGTATAGAATTTTGAAAGTAGCTTTTAAGTCATGAAATAGTATGGCTCCTGCCAAAGTAACAGTATTTACATAACAATCAGACATGTAATTGTAATAGCTTCAAGACATCTATATTTTAGGGTAATTCCATTTTGGCTATTGTTATGAGCCATACTTTTACCAAGGATCTATCTCCATCAAAAGCAATTTATCAACTATAAGAAGATTGTTATACAATGATAAAAGTGCAATATACGTAACACTATTCTCACCAGGGGTATTTGAAAGGAGCCCAGAGTTCTGAGCACAGCCATAGACACCCCAGAGGCGGCATCTCCTATGATAACAGGGGATACAGCCCTGCGTACAGCGGTGCAGTCCGAACCTGGACCCTGACCTGCTCCCCTGTAGTCTGCCACCCATTCTGGCTGCCCGTTGACCAGCAGCAGGGAGCCTCTCAGGGACACAGGCACATGGTCACAGCTGTCGCGGATATGGAACCCCAGTGTCAGGTGTGGGAGCAGGTCCCTTCGTTGGTTGATCTCTTTCACTGCGAACATCATGGTCTCCATCCAACGCAGGGCCCTGGCACTGAAACTACAGGGAAGAGGATAGCAAGTGGCTTAGAAGCAATTCACGTAAGAGAGAAAGAGACAAACAGACAGACAGAAGACATTCTTCATTTCAGATCACTTACTACTCATATGTAGTCTGTTGCGGTTCCCTTTGAAATGATGTCACAGAGGACACAGGACTATAGTGGAGCGGGAACAAGCCCCCAAGAACCACGTCTCCCTCTTGATAGAAGCTGCTCGTCTCTTCTTCCCCCAGGAAAGTGCACCCGTCCTGGGGTGCGGCAGAGCAAACCCAGCTGGCCCACAGGAGAAGCCCCAGTAGCAGGAGTCTGGCAGAGAGGTGCGCCATGGCAGGCAGAGAGTGGATGTACGATGTGAGAACAGTTAGGGCTTCCAGTCCTTGTCTAACCCCCAATTCTCACTTGTGTGGCTGTGGGTACGAGGTTTGGTCCCTATATAGGCCCAGGTTGTCATGACATCACTGCAGACAAGGCCCTACTTTTCCCTTTTTTTATTGCTGTGCTCTAATGAGTAGATCTTAGTTGGAACAATAGAAAAGCACTTTACCCCGCCTCTGTTTTGGTATAAAAAAAAGGATGTGTCTTGAAAAATGTAACCACTCTCAAATGAATAGACAGAGAGATGAACGCAAGGACTGACCATCCATGACGTTACAATTAAATTAAGATTATAGTTTTAACCATGTTGTGTAACCATACAGTGTTTGTTTACATTTACACTGTTTACAAACATTGGACTAGAATGAGTTTACATTTTGGGTTCTGATCTGGTATGACAGTTAAAATAAGCTTTTATAAATTATATTCTTATCGAATCAATGGGTAAATATCATTTATTTAAGTCCAAAAATGGATGTAGCAACAAATGAGTCTAGCTTTAATGGGATCATTCACCCAATAATCAAAGTGGATGTCAGATATTTTCGTACCAGATTTCTCACTCAACAGTAGGTGGCAGTGTATGCATTGCATTAGAACATAGCTGCGTCGTATTGTCTGTGTGTGACGTCACCACAATTTATACCGGGGGAGGGTAGTAATATATTGATATTTTACTGTAGTGGGCTAAATCAGGGTCACATATGTTTATTGGTAGTGTTAAACAAACCTACTTTGAAACAAAAGTCTACACCTCACACACATGGTTCTGGCCTTACAGAAAAGAAGACACCTGTACCATGTCAGATATAGAGTTGAAATGTATCACATTTTGAGTTTACGTCCCAATGTTACACTTTATTTATACACATCACAGAAGACTGCAGTATAACAAGATCAATTGACATAGAAACACCACATGATAATTTCAAAATGTATAATGTTGTTTAATTATGAAATGATGAGAAATATTAGTAACATTCCACCCATGAGGCCACTAGAGGGAGATTTTGTCATTTGACTGCAGGAAAGTGCTTCAACACCTTTGTATAGGCCTCCTAATAAAATATCATGAAACAAATTACAATCACTTAAAACACAGTGTGAAGTGTATTATATTGCGTGGGTTTCTTATTACCTATCATACATATTGTCTGCCATAAAGGCCCAGTCTGTCTCTCCAAGCCACTGTGAGTGTTTGGGAGGGAGGGGTGAGGATCACGTGAAATCCACGGAGATACCAAATTAAATCAGATGAAATGATGACGATACCAAGGAGTATAAAACAGAACAACATGAACAGTCTCTGTGGGAGGATATCAGCTTGTCTATGAGCAGGAGGATCTCTCTGCATCTATCGGACCAGTCTGACAATGTCTCTTCTTCTGTGGTGGTCTCTATACTACCCTGTCTCTATTTCCCCTCTGACAGAAGCCACCTCTACCCAGCCAGCCTGCTCCCCACAGGGGGCCTTTGAGCTACCTGGGTTCTCAGCCCAGGGTGACTTCCTGATGGGGGGGATCTTTCCCCTTCACTACCGGGTGGAGCTGCCTGGCACGGACTACACCCACCAGCCCCTGGCAGCACTGTGTCAAGGGTGAGCTGAGTCACAGGGTCCTGGATGTGTGGCTCAAGTCCTACAGTTCTCTCTCTCTCTCTCTCTCTCTCTCTCTTTCTATCTCTCTCTCTCTCTCTCTCTCTCTCTCAATCTCTCTCTCTCTCTCTCTCTCTCTCTATGTGAGCTGAGTTACTGGGGGCCTGGATGTGTGGCTCAAGTCCTACAGTTTTCTCTCTTTCTCTCTCTCTCTTTCTCTGTCTCTCTCTTTCTCTCACACACTCTTTCTCTTAGCTCACATAGAGAGAGAGAGAGAGAGAGAGAGAGAGAGAGAGAGAGAGACTGGGGGCCCGGATGTGTGGCTCAAGGACTACTGTAAACAAGAGTTTGAGGAGAATAGGTTCTGATTGCCAGGTCCCATTGAGGACCTTTGACCTCTACTGTGAACTCTTGTCTACTATAATTCCATCTTCTCTCCTTTTCTGTGTATTCCTCCTTAACACCGTGTCCTGTGGTGGGATTGTTGCCACGTTCATTGAGATCAAATTTCTCGGTCTAGTTGTGTTGTTCAGACCAGACTGACCATCAGTGGAAGTGGAACACATTCTCATTTTCTCTCTCTCTCTCTCTCTCTCTCTCTCTCTCTCTCTCTCTCTCTCGCTCTCTCGCTCTCTCTCTCTCTCTCTCTCTCCCTCTCTCTCTCTCAGGTTTGACCCGAGGGCTTTCCGCTGGGCTCAGACCATGAGGCTGGCAGTGGAGGAAATCAACCAGAGTGAGCAGCTGCTGCCCAACCACACGCTGGGCTACAAGATCTTTGACTCGTGTGCCACACCAGTCACAGCTCTGAGAGCAGTCTTGGCGGTGCTGAACGGACATAGTGAAGAACAGAGCCCTATGTGTTCTGGTGCCAGCCCGTTAATAGCCATGGTAGGGGAGTCTGGCTCCTCACAGTCCATTGTTTTGTCCAGAACTCTGCAGCCCTTCAGAATCCCCATGGTGAGTGATGATGTGTTTATTTTGCAGGGTTCAGATCAGGGTTGTAGTGCTGCCAGAGCTCACCGGAACCTTGCTCCGCCACTTCTCACAGTGGGGCCTGTTTACTACAGTTAAATCCAAGCTGAATCAATTTCTGCAAATTCACATAATTTTCTATTAGTACTCTACAGAACTGAATAGAGTAAAGTGACTGTTTGATCAAAAACACCACTTCATTTCTTATGAGATTTTAGGATGATAAGTGGTCACATTTCCTTTCTCATCCGGCCTAAACTCAACATTGTGCCACAGCGTTTGAAATATAGTGCAGGTACAGTGAGCCTATGCTGTCTGTCACCACCATTCGCTCACAAAACCATAGTTAGGCCCTACATCACTCAATAAGATCTGAATGCATATTCCCACGACACTGGTTAAGATCAAATGATTGGATGGTTCACCAGTAAAACGAGAATAATTATCATTCACGATTGACAGATGGCCTATTTTAAAAGTAGGTAAGTCTAATTTGGTGTTTGACGGAATTAAAAACAGAACTATTTATTGAGACAATATGTGTGGGTGTGGCCAGACATTGCATTTGGAGGATGCCTTTTATGCGAATTCTAAACAGCTGTGTCAGTCAGTACAGACTTTGATTGAGAAATTATGACATTATTGTTTTAGAGTGTAAATAGCTAATCTACTATTCAAAGGGGAGGTTTGTCTGTGACTCTGAAAACACATTTAAAAGCGCTTATCAACAACTTGTGGCTAGAATTACATAGTTTGTTAACAAATAAATTAAGTATGGTGTCTTTTGTTTATGACTATTGTAAATACGATTAGCGCTCTCATAAATAACACATGATTTGTATATATGAATGTGTTTTATGTTTTGTAATAATGGTATTACATGCACACCTTGAAATTAACGTTTGCTTAAAATAGGTGTTCTATGTTCTTTCAGATCAGCTATTTCTCCACCTGCTCGTGCCTGAGTGACAGGCAAGAATACCCAACGTTCTTCAGAGTGGTTCCAAATGACGACTACCAGGTGAAGGCCATCGCCAGTCTGCTTCAGCGTTTCGGCTGGAAGTGGATCGGTGTGATCCGCGAGGACCACGACTACGGCCACTTCGCCCTGCAGGGCCTGAAGAGGGAGATCCAGAACACAGATGTCTGTCTGGCCTATGATGAGATGATCCCTAAAGACTACAGCAGAGAGAGGGTCCTGCAGATCCTGGAGGTGATGAGGCACTCCACAGCACGGGTGGTGATAGTCTTCTCTGGGGAGGGAGAGTTATACCCTTTCCTCAAGGAGTTTGTCAAGCAGAACATCACTGGTACCCAGTGGGTGGCCAGTGAGGCCTGGGTCACTGCCAATGTGCTGGCAGAGACTTATCCATTCCTGGATGGGACTATTGGCTTCGCCATCCGCTCAGGGAAAGTCCCAGGGCTCAGGGACTACCTGCAGACGGTGAACCCCCGCAGGTACCCCTCTAACCCCCTGGTGCAGCAGTTGTGGGAGGCTCTGTATGGCTGCTCTCCCTCTCTGTCCCCCTCCAGCACCCTGATGCCCCCCTGTTCAGGGCAGGAGACTCTTCTGGAGCAGCACTCAGCCTACATGAACACCTCCAGCCCCAGAGTGGCCTATAATGTGTACAAGGCTGTGTACGCCATCGCTCACTCACTGCACAACCTCCTCCACTGCCAGGCTGGGGCAGGACCCTTCCACAACCGCTCCTGTGCTCACAGCACCAACGTTCACCCCTGGCAGGTATGTGTCAATGACTTACTAAAGTGCGGGGCAAGCATATCATTATGTAAATAACTAAACAGATCAATGTTGAAAGGATTTTAGTGCATCAGCAAATGTAATTAGATGTAATTAAAGAATTAGACAATTATTTTCCTCTTATCATAGCTCCAGCAATATCTCCAGGACGTGTCCTTCAACGTATCTGGAGAAAATATGAACTTTGACCAGAAAGGGGACGCCATCCCGTCCTATGACCTCATCAACTGGCAGAGGGGGCCAAACGGAGGTCCCCGCTTTGTCACAGTAGGGCTGTATGATGGCTCAAAGGACGCTGGGAAGGAGCTGGCAATCCAGGAAGAGAAGATAGTGTGGGCGAGGCATCAGAGCAAGGCAAGCTGCTCACACTGTGTATTTAACCACATCAGATGCCAACTGTTGACGTTGTGTAGAGAGTCCTGGATGTAAGTTCCTCTGCATGGTGAATGTAGACATATTATTATAGTTATTTTTAAACAGGTTTGCAGGTTGATGAGTTCCAATGCTTGATGTCCCATTCTTATTCTCTAACCATCCTACTAGAACTGTCAGTGAGATTTCTCCAATTATCTCATATTGAGTGACCTCTAGTGGCTGGAATAATATGAGTATTCAGGTAGCATTAAATAGTCTGAAGGTATTGATCTTTGATTTGTTCAGCTGGTGGTCTCCGTGTGCAGTGCCAGCTGTGCTCCAGGATCCAGGAAGGCTGTCCGTCGTGGGGAACCTCTGTGCTGCTTTGACTGTGTACCATGTGACAGCGGCAAGATTAGTAATCAGACAGGTGAGGACTCTGATTTACCCTAATCAATATAGTGATTTACCTGTAGATTAGTAATCAGACAGGTGAGGACTCTGATTTATGTTAATCAATATAGTGACTTACCTGTAGATTAGTAATCAGACAGGTGAGGACTCTGCTTTATGTTAATCAATATAGTGACTTATTTGTAGATAATTAATCAGACAGGTGAGGATTTATATACGATAATCAATATAATGACTTACCTGCAGATTATTAATCAGACAGGTGAGGATTTATACACCCTAATCAATTTAATAACCTACCTGTAGATTAGTAATCAGACAGGTGAGGACTTATATACCCTAATCAATATAATAATTTACCTGTAGATTAGTAATCAGACATGCGAGGACTCTGATTTATGTTAATCAATAGAACAACTTCCTTTTGGTAGATTTGATATAGTCTCTCTAGGTGCAGTTGAGTGCACTATGTACATCCTGTCCGTGTGTTGTGTTAAAAAGGGCCAGCAGCACGTCCTCCTCCAGTCGTCTTATTCCTGTAGCCTCCTTTAACCCTAAAAGGTATTTTTTGTTTAATAGTACCAACGGGTAATGGCCCAATTTACCTCAAATTGGTAATGATTGCAAAGAGACACTGTTTGTCAAGCAGAAACACTTTTTATTTTATTAACCATTTAGTAACACAAGAAAATTGTTTAAATTCCCCAAAATAAGCATATATTTTTTACATGAATTATTTTTGTTGTTGTATTTTTACTGTTTTTTTATTTGTTTTGATTTATTATGATCCCCATTAGCCGACGCCATTGGCGACAATTAGCCTTACTCGGGGTTCGACATATTAACAACAAATACATTACAGACAAAAGACGTTACAATTTACAAACATTTACATACATGCAGTGTATGTGTTGATAAATGTGATACATTTCATCCACTTGTTATGAAGATTTGTTTGTTATTCATTCAAAGTGTTCTGTAATATTCAGAGGCTGAGAAATTGGCAATTGAGCTAATCTGTCATAATGGTGTGACTTAAGATGGCCACCGATATGGGCGATATAGGCGATAAAGATGGACACCGATATGGGCGATATAGGCGATAAAGATGGACACCGATATGGGCAATATAGGCGATAAAGCACCGGTGGCATCAGACTTTTAGCTCGAACTTTGGAACGCTATGGGCTATCAACTCAGATCCAATTGCATCTGAAAAATGGGACTCTGGACTTGGTATAGATACACTGACTGGAAACTAAACATGTATTTATAGTGCCTCCCTAGGGGCCAAATCTGGGGTGGCTCCATATCTATATATTTAAGGATACATTCATCTACCTCTCTGTGCCAAATTTGGTCACAAAGTTTAACTTTTGAGTTCACATTTTCATTTGAACCATTATGCACATCTAGTATACAAAGAAATTTCAGAAGGATAAAAAATAAAAGAGTTTGATATTATGACAATTTACCCTTGTTGTTACTTTAAGGGTTAACCTATGTACACCAGTCCCATTTTTGCCACCAAATGTCACTTACCTGTAGAATATCGCATGACTGCCTCACACACACAAAATTCCTAAGCTCTTTATCTCTGTTTTTCTGTGTAGATTCTATAGACTGCCATGAATGTCCCGAGGACTACTGGTCAAACGCTGATGGAACAATGTGCATCCCCAAAGTGGTGGAGTTCCTTTCCCATGATGCAATGGGGATAGCCCTGACGGTGATCGCTGTAGTGGGCGCCTGTCTGACCGTATCCATCCTGGCAGTCTTCCTCCATCACAGGACCACTCCCATCGTCCGCGTCAACAACTCTGAGCTGAGTTTCTTTATCCTTCTCTCCCTGACTCTGTGCTTCCTGTGTGCGCTGATGTTCATTGGGGAGCCCACCTCCTGGTCCTGCATGCTGCGCCACACCGCCTTCAGCATCACCTTCTCCCTCTGCATCTCCTGCATCCTGGGCAAGACTCTGGTGGTCTTGGCAGCCTTCACTGCCGCCAGGCCTGGGAACAACATTATGAAGTGGCTGGGGCCCAAACAGCAGAGGGTCATCATATTCTCCTGCACCCTGGTGCAGGTGCTGATCTGTGCTGCCTGGCTCATGGCTTCCCCTCCCTACCCCTCCAAAAATATCCAGGACCAACGCTCTAAGATCATTCTGGAGTGCAGTGTGGGCTCCCAACTGGCCTTCTGGTGCGTTCTGGGATACATCGGCCTCTTGGCCTGTCTGTGCTTCATCCTGGCTTTTCTGGCCCGGAAACTGCCAGGCAACTTTAATGAGGCCAAATTCATCACCTTCAGCATGCTGATCTTCTGTGCCGTGTGGATCTCCTTCATCCCTGCCTACGTCAGCTCTCCTGGGAAGTACACAGTAGCTGTAGAGATCTTTGCCATCCTGGCCTCCAGCTTTGGGCTGCTGTTCTGTCTGTTTGCTCCAAAATGTTACATCATCCTCCTGAAGCCAGAGAAGAACACTAAACAACATATCATGGGGAAGAAATAAAATGCATCGATTAATGAAGACACATTTATTTGTCAAAGTTCTCAGTTTACTTTTGACCTACTCTAAACCCAGAAATGAAATAGATGTTTATAGTGTCTTTGGGACATGTGGCAAGCTACAAATTGTACTTTTTTAGTTTAATTACTGTACCATTTTCCTGATCAAAGATATAGCTCCTTCAATCCGGCCTGTGAAACATAAAAAACTTTTTTTAACACTTTTTTCTCCCCAATTTCATGGAATCCAATTGTTAGTTATATTCTTGTCCCATCTCTGCAACTCCCGTACGGACTCAGGAGAGGCGAAGGTCTTAAGCCGTGCGTCCTCAGAAACACAACCCAGCCAAGCCGCACTGCTTCTTGACACATTGCCCACTTAACCCGGAAGCCAGCCATACCAATGTGTCAGAGGAAACACTGTACACTTGGCAACCATGTATGCGCACGCCCTGCCACAGGAGTTGCTAGAGCGCGATTGGCCAAGGAAATATTGGCCTGCCAAACCCTCTCCTAACCCGGGCGACGCTGGGCCAGCTGTGCACCACCTCATAGGTCTCCCAGTCATGGCCAGCTGTGACACAGTCTAGGATCGAACCCGGGTCTGTAGTGATGCCTCAAGCACTGCGAAGTAGTGCCTTTGACTGCAGCACCACTCTGCAAATAGATTTAAACAAACAATTGGTCCCCAAAGACACACGTCACTCCGTTGAATTTCAAAATCCCGATGTGACCCTCTTGCCAAAAAGTTTGCCTACCCCTGATCTAGAGAGAGGTTTAGTTATGCTACGTTTTTGTTTGAACAATTATTGTTTCATTATTATTTGACAGTAGTTTTAAAGATATATTCTTTTTTTATTGTTTTAACTTAGCAATTTTACTGTGTTATCTTCCTTTTTCATATTATTCTGGTTACTAAGCATTGCTTTTTGTCCTTTGAAAACAAAATGGTGCATCTCAAGAGATTTCATCCTGAAAACTGTCCAAAAAATAAAGAATTAAACGCTACAGCATTTGAATTGTGCTACCAGAGGTTTTACACACTATAATGCTAATGCTATGTGGTACAGTGGCTTGTGTAAGCATTCATCCCCCTTGGCATTTTTCCTGTTTTGTTGCCTCACAACCTGACATTAAAATGGATTGTGGCGGGGTTTGTTTAATTTGATTTACTCAACATGCCTACCCCTTTGAAGATGCAAAATATGTTTTTTATTGTGAAACAAACAAGAAATATTACAAAAAAACACAACACTTGAGCATGCATAACTATTCCCCCCCCCCCCACAAAGTCAATACTTTGTAGAGCCACTGCAAGTCTCTTGGGGTATGTCTCTATAAAAACGTGGCACATCTAGGCACTGGGATTTTTGCCCATTCTTCAAGGCAAACTGATCCAGCCCCTTCAAGTTGGATGGGTTCCACTGGTGTCCAGCAATCTTTAAGTCATACCACAGATTCTCAATTGGATTGAGGTCTGGGCTTTGACTAGGCCATTTCAAGACATTTAAATGTTTCCCCTTAAACCACACAAGTGTTGCTTTAGCAGTATTCTTAGGGTTATTGTCCTGCTGGAAGGTGAACCTCCGTCCCAGTCTCAAATCTCTGGAAGACTGAAACAGGAATTTTGCTGTATTTAGCACCATCCACCATTCCTTCAATTCTGACCAGTTTCCCAGTCCCTACCGATGACAAACATCCCCACAGCATGATGATGCCACCATGCTTCACTGTGGGGATGGTGTTGTCGCGGTGATGGGAGGGGCTGGGTTTGCACAAGACATAGCGACTTCCTTGATGGCCAAAAAGCTCAATTTTAGTCTCATCTGACCAGAGTACCTTCTTCCATATGTTTGCGGAGTCTCCCACATGCCTTTTGGCGGACACCAAAGGAGTTTCCTTATTTTTCTCTTTAATTAATGATCGGACCCTTTTTTTCAATTTTCGCCTAAAATGACACCCCCAAATCTAATTGCCTGTAGTTCAGGCCCTGAAGCAAGGATATGCATATTCTTGGTACCATTTGAAAGGAAACACTTTGGAGTTCTTGGAAATGTGAAAGAAATGTGGGAGAATATAACACAATATATCTGGTAAAAGATAATACAAAGAAAAATAACAATAGTTCGTTTGTATATATTTGGTTCAATCATCTTTGAAATGCAAGAGAAAGGCCATAATGTTTTATTCCAGCCCAGGTGCAATTCATACAGGGTATGTGCAAAGTTTTAGAATGATCCAATGAACCGTTCAAAATGTTGTATTAAGACTGCCCAAATGTGCCTAATTTGTTTATTAATTACTTTTCATGTTCAAAATTGTGCACTCTCCTCAAACAATAGCATGGTAGTATTTCACTGTAATAGCTACAGTAAATTGGACAGTGCAGTTAGATTAACAAGAATTTAAGCTTTCTGCCAATATCAGATATGTCTATGTACTGGAAAATGTTCTTGTTACTTACAACCTCATGCTAATCGTATAAGCCTACGTTAGCTCAACCGTCCCACAGGAGACCCACCAATCCTGAAGAAGTTTTAAGAAATGGCTTTTTCCTGGCCATTCTTCCGTAAAGCCCCGCCTGTCTTCCGTAAAGCCCAGCTCTGTGGAGTGTACGGCTTAAAGTGGTCCTATGGACAGATACTCCAATCTCCGCTGAAGAGCATTGCAGCTCCTTCAGGGTTATCTTCGGTCTCTTTGTTGTCTCTGATTAATGCCCTCCTTGCCTGGTCCGTAGGTTTTGGTGGGCGTCCCTCTGTTGGCAGGTTTGTTGTGGTGCCATATTCTTTCCATTTTTTATAATGGATTTAATGGTGCTCCGTGGGATGTTCAAAGTATCTGATATTTTTTTATAACCCAACCCTGATCTGTACTTCTCCACAACTTTGTCCCTGACCTGTTTGGAGAGCTCTTTGGTCTTCATAGTGTCACTTGCTTGGTGGTGCCCCTTGCTTAGCGGTGTTGCAGACTCTGGGGCCTTTCAGAACAGGTGTATATATACTGAGATCATGTGACAGATCATGTGACACTTAGATTGCACACAGGTGGACTTTTATTGAACTAATTATGTGACTTATAAAGATAATTGATTGCACCAGATCTTATTTAGGGGCTTCAAAGCAAAGGGGGTGAAAACATATGCACCCACTTTTCAGTTTTCAATTTAATTTAAATTAATATCACTTCACCAATTTGGACTATTTTGTGTATGTCCATTACATGAAATCTAAATAAAAATCAATTTAAATTACAGGTTGTAATGCCACAAAATAGGATAAATGCCAAGGGGATGAATACTTTTGCAAGGCACTGTTGCTTGATAAACAAACTGTAATCATACCCTCATCCCCAGCCTAGACACCCTTTTATAGTACAGTATAAATTTGTAATGATGTGATGATGTCATATGCCTTCTAAACAGATGTCCAATCCAGGGCTTGTCTTGTCAGTGATGAGATGCAGAGAGACGACAGGTCATATATATAACTGCTCTCCTGTCCTCTCTCTGACTGTTAGAGGGGATAGGTGTGAGTGAAGATGTCTCTGCTGTTCTTGTGGTCTCTATCTTCCTCCCTCACACTCAGCCCATCCTCCACCCTAGCCACAGACTCAGAGTGTGTTCTGCTGAGTGGCTTTGATCCTGGGTTTGTGGCTGATGGTGACTTTGTCATTGGGGGTATTTTCCCCCTGCACTACAACCAGGAGATGCCAGACGTCAACTACACCTACCAACCAACAGCCGTCAGGTGCAATGGGTGAGTTTTCAGTGTTAACCAGTAATACTCTATTTGATCTGTAACCTCTTTCCTTCATGTAGTTTCCAGTTCTATTTGACTCCTTTTATCGTCACTTTCTCCTCTGTTTTTTTCCTCCCCTCCTCTCCTCCTCCTCCTCATCCTTCCTTCCTCCTCTCTCGCTCTCTCTCCTTATCCTTCCTCTACTCCTCATCTTTCTCTCTCTCTCTCTCTCTCTTTCTCTGTGTATTCAGGTTTGATCCGAGGGCTTTCCGCTGGGCTCAGACCATGAGGCTGGCGGTGGAGGAGATCAACCAGAGTGAGCAGCTGCTGCCTAACCACATGCTTGGCTACAAGATCTTTGACTCGTGTGCCTATCCTCTGACAGGGCAGAGGGCTGCTCTGGCAATGTTGAATGGACTGGGCCAGGCTCACACTCACGTGTGTTCTGGTGCCTCTCCTCTCCTGGCTGTTATCGGAGAATCCGGTTCTGCTCAGTCTATTGTCGTATCCAGAATCCTGCAGCCCTTTAAAATACCCATGGTAGGGCTCCACTAAGAGTATTTAGCTTTGAATTATTTCACTTATTGATCAACTGCACTCATGATACTTTCTGGACAACCTTTCTGGTTCTCTGTGTTTAAATATGTATATGAAGAGGTCATTTCCAAAAACGCTATATACACTGATTTGTGTTTTTGTTCATCAGAAGTGATTGCTTGTGGGTACATTCATGTGTGTGTAACATATTACTGTTCTCAGATTTTTTAATTGAAAGATTTTAGAAAATGTGTTTATTTGAAAAACACTATATAGCCATTGTTTAGCTGCAATGGAATGTACATATCCTGTCTATTTGACTGTGACATGTGATTGTCTCACTGAGCTATAGATAAATCCACTTACTGTAAGTCACTCTGGATAAGAGCATCTGCTATATGACTCAATTGTAAAATGTAAATGTTTTACTTACAGATCTCATATTACTGTATTTAATTATTATGATTATGATTATATATATTACTTGTGTAAAACCTAGCAGTCCTACTTATTTCTCTGAAAATGAGGCAGATGTATATCATTTAGCAAAAAAACATGATTATTTGTCTCTCTGAAATGAAACCATCAAGTGATAGATTTAAACAAATACATGTATCATTAAACAACCCCATGCCATGATTAGATAGTGAAATAACACAGCAATCTCTTTAACCATTTCAGCAATAAAAGCTCATTAGCAATAAAAGCTAATTTACCAACATTTCTGAAAATGTATACACAGCGTTTTGGAAAGAAACTCTTCAAATGAGTGTTCTTGTGTCTGTGTTGTAGAAAGAATGAGTGTTCTTGTGTCTGTGTTGTAGAAAGAATGAGTGATTTACGAACAACGTCTTTCCTCAGATCAGCTACTTCTCTTCGTGCGCGTGCCTCGGTGACAGGAGGAAGTACCCCACCTTCTTCAGAGTAATCCCCAACGATGACTACCAGGTGAAGGCCTGCAATTAAATTTAAAAAAGGATTAGGCAATGATCTCATGAATCTCAGGATTCTTCAGGAAGTATTTCTGAAGTGGATCTCCTTGCAGTCAACTTAAATGGAGTGAAGCAGAGTATGTTCACTTCCTGGTCTGTTACAACATAGTTTCTGTCTAATCTTCCCTTTCTTCTATCCCAGGTGAAGGCTATGGCTCAGCTGCTGGTACGGTATGACTGGCGCTGGGTGGGGGTGGTGCGTGGGGACCATGAATATGGGCACTTTGCCCTACAAGGGCTGCTGAGGGAGCTAAAGGGGACGGGGGTGTGTGTGGCCTACCAGGAGATGATCCCTCTGCTCTACAATCAGCAAAGGGCCCTGGAGATCATAGAGGTATGAAGAGAGGGAGAGAGACTGTTTTGTCCCTGACGCAAATGTGTCTTGCATATTTAAAAAAGAATAAACAAGTACTATACAAAATTAAAAGTTATATCTCTCCCTGTCTTCTCTCTCCCCACCCTGTCTCCTTCTCTCTCCTTCCTCTCTCCTCTTCTGCCTCCATCTCTCCCACCTTTACCCTCCATTATTTTCTCATCTCTCCCCTCTCGCTCTCTTCTCTCTAGGTCATGCGTAGCTCCACAGCGCGGGTAGTGGTGGTGTTCTCTGCCGAGGGGGAAATGACCCCTTTCCTGAAGGACTACATGGCACAGAACATCACAGGGATCCAGTGGGTGGCCAGCGAGGCCTGGGTCACTGCCTCTCTCTTCACCACCAGCGAGTACTTCCCCTACCTGGGGGGCACCATCGGCTTTGGTATCAGGCAGGGACAAATCCCAGGGCTCCGGGACTACCTGCAGACGGTGAACCCCCGCAGGTACCCCTCTAACCCCCTGGTGCAGCAGCTGTGGGAGGCTCTGTACGGCTGCTCTCCCTCTCTGTCCCCCTCCAGCACCCTGATGCCCCCCTGTTCAGGGCAGGAGACTCTTCTGGAGCAGCACTCAGCCTACATGAACACCTCCAGCCCCAGAGTGGCCTATAATGTGTACAAGGCTGTGTACGCCATCGCTCACTCACTGCACAACCTCCTCCACTGCCAGGCTGGGGCAGGACCCTTCCACAACCGCTCCTGCGCTCACAGCACCAACGTTCACCCCTGGCAGGTATAGGTATTGTAACTATCTGGACCGTTTGAAAAAATTATTCAACAGATCATCTGCTGTACCTGTTCAATATCTGTCTTCTCTAGCACATCCATATGCTAATTGACAGCTATAGGGCTTCATACCACTCTGCAAAAAATATCACATAATATATTTTTTCCTGATTTTGCAATGTTTCTTCGAAGCTGCAGCACTATCTACAAGAACTTGCCTTTTACATTTCTGGGGAGGAGGTGAACTTTGACCTGAAAGGGGATTCCATCCCGTACTATGACATCATCAACTGGCAGAGGGGCTCGGGTGGGAACATGGAGTTCATCAACGTCGGTCTGTTCGACGGAGCAAAGGCCTCTGGGAAGGAGTTGGTGATCCAGGAGGAGAAGATCGTGTGGGCGGGGCATCAGAGCAAGGCAAGCTGCTCACACTGTGTATTTAACCACATCAGATGCCAACTATTGACGTTCTGTAGGGTGAGGTGGAGGTAAGTAGGTGGAATGGGATAGGTTGGGATTTGATGAAATACTGTGATTCCAATGTAAGATGCATGTTGGTCTTGCAATGTCTCCCTGTCACATAGTGTCAAGTTAAAAATAATAGTAATGAAGACAATACATTTTATGCTAAATGTATACAACTGGTTCACAGTGAACCAGCTTAATCAGTGTTCTCTCTGTGGTGTTCAGCTGGTGGTCTCCGTGTGCAGTGCCAGTTGTGCTCCAGGATCCAGGAAGGCTGTCCGTCGTGGGGAACCTCTGTGCTGCTTTGACTGTGTACCATGTGACAGCGGCAAGATTAGTAATCAGACAGGTTAGGACTCTGATTTATCCTAATCAATATAATGACTTACCTGTAGATTAGTAATCAGACAGGTTAGGACTCTGATTTACCCTAATCAATATAATGACTTACCTGTAGATTATTAATCAGACAGGTTAGGACTCTGATTTACCCTAATCAATATAATGACTTACCTGTAGATTAGTAATCAGACAGGTTAGGACTCTGATTTACCCTAATCAATATAATGACTTACCTGTAGATTATTAATCAGACAGGTTAGGACTCTGATTTACCCTAATCAATATAATGACTTACCTGTAGATTATTAATCAGACAGGTTAGGACTCTGATTTACCCTAATCAATATAATGACTTACCTGTAGATTAGTAATCAGACAGGTGAGGACTCTGATTTATGTTAATCAATAGAACAACTTCATTTTGGTAGATTTTATATGGTCTCTCTAGATCCAGTTGAGTGCATTATTTTTGTAATTTTTTTTATTTAACCTTTTTTTAACTAGGCAAGTAAATAAATTCTTATTTACAATTACAGATTTTTACCTTGTCAGCTTGAGGATTCGATCTAGCAACTATGCACATCCTGTCTGTGTGTTGTGTTGATGCTGGCAGAAAGGGCCTGAGGTTGTCCAGCAGCACGTCCTCCTCCAATCGTCTTATTCCTGTAGCCTAAAAGTTATTTTTTGTTTAATAGTACCAACGGGTAATGGCCCATTTTACCTCAAATTGGTAATGATTTCAAAGAGACACTGTCTGTCAATCAATAACACTTTTTATTTTAATAACCATTTAGTAACACAAGAAAATTGTTTAAATTCCCCAAAATAAGCATATATTTTTGACATTAAATATTTTTGACATTAAATATTTTTTACATTAAATATTTTTGACATTAAATATTTTTGACATTAAAAAATATATATATGTTTTTTGATTTGATTTGATTTATTATGATCCCCATTAGCCGACGCCACTTTTTTATTTTATTTTCCCTTAGTAACACAAGAACATTGTTTAAATTCTCCAAAATAAGAATATATGTAAAACATTCCACACGTTAATCGTCAACAAAAAAAAACAGATCTTTGTTTTTATCAGATTTTTGGATCAATTTCATCCATAGGCACTAGTGTGTATTGATAAATGTCATACATTTCATCCACTTGTTATGAACTTGATTTGTTATTCAATCAAACTGTTCTGTAATACTCAGAGGCTGAGAAAATGGTGGTTGAGCTAACCTGATACCGGTACGACCTAAAATGGCCGATAATGGCTCTAACATTTGACTTTTCGCTCGAACATTTTAAATGCTATGGGCCTATCAACTCAGTTCCAATTGCATATGAAATATCGACTCTGGACTTTGTATAGAGATATTGACTGGAAGCTAAATAAGAATTTACATTTGAGTTATTCTTTAGTTCTAGTGGCTGCCACACCCCCCTCGCCCAAGGGCCAAATCTAGAGTGGCTCCATATCTGCAATGCATTTGGAAAGTATTCAGGTCCCTTCCCTTGTTTCACATTTTGTTATGTTACAGCCTTATACTAAAATGGATTAAATATAAAATGTTTCCACATCAATGTACACACAATACCGCATAATGACAAATTAAAACAGAAATACCTCATTTAAATAAGTATTCAGACCCTGTGCTATGAGACTCGAAATTTAGCTCAGGTGCATCATGTTTCCATTCATCATCCTTGAGATGTTTATACAACTTGACTGGAGTCCCCTTGTGGTAAATTCAATTGATTGGACATGATTTTGAAAGGCACACACCTGTCTATATAAGGTCACACAGTTGACAGTGCACTTCAGAGCAAAATACTAGCCATGAGTTCGAAGGAATTGCCCGTAGAGCTCCGAGATAGGATCGTGTCGAGGAACAGATCTGTCGAAGGGTACCAAAATATTTCTGGTCCGCAAGAACACAGTGGTCTCCATCATTCTTAAATGGAAGAAGTTCGAAACCAGCAACAATCTTCCTAGAGCTGGCTGCCCGGCCAAACTGAGCAATTGGGGAAGAAGGGCCTTGGTCAGGGTGGTGAACAAGAACCCGATGGTCTCTCTGACAGAGCTCCAGAGTTCCTCTGTGGAGATTGGAGAACCTTCCAGAAGGACAACCATCTCTCCAGCAATCCACCAATCAGACCTTTATGTGGCCAGACTGAAGCCACTCCTCATTAAAAGGATCTTCTCAGGACCTCAGACTGGGATGAAGGTTCACCTTCCAACAGGACAACGACCCTAAGCACACAGCCAAGTCAGGTAGTGGCTTCGGCGCAAGTCTCTGAATGTCCTTGAGTGGCCCAGCCAGAGCCCGGACTTGAACGCCATCGAACATCTCGAGAGACCTGAAAATAGCTGTGCAGCTACGCTCCCCATCCAACCTGACAGAGCTTGTGATGATCTGCAGAGAAGAATTGGAGAAACTCCCCCAAAACAGGTGTGCCAAGGTTGTAGCGCCATACCCCAAAAAACTTGAAGCTGTAATCCCTGCCAAAGGTGCTTCAACAAAGTACTGAGTAAAGGGAATAGTGAATACTTATGTAAATGTGATTCTTGCATTTTTTTTTATTAATACACTTGCAAAACTGTCAAATCTGTTTTTGCTTTCTCATTGTAGGGTATTGTCTATAGATTAATGAGTGGAAAAAAAACAATTTAATACATTTTAGAATAAGGCTGTAATGTAACAAAATGTGAAAAAAGTCAAGGGATCTGAATACATTCCGAATACACTGTATATCTTTTCAGGGTACAGACATCTACTTCTCTGTGCCAAATGCTCTGTCACAAAGTTGAAAATTGAGTCAACATTTTCAGCTTAGCCACTGTGTACCAATAGTGTACAAAATATAACATTTTTCATTTCCCTGTATTAACGTTTCTCTGTCAAAAAAAAAAAGAGTTTTGAAATTATGACAATTTACTCTTGTTGGTGTTTAAGACTTATGATCTGTACACCAGTTCCACATCTGCTACCAAATGTCACTTACCTGTAGGATATCGCCTGACTGCATCACATACCCATCAATGATAAATTAATATTCTCTTTCTCTCTGTTTTTCTGTATAGATTCTATAGACTGCACAGAATGTCCCGAGGACTACTGGTCAAACGCTGATGGAACAATGTGCATCCCCAAAGTGGTGGAGTTCCTTTCCCATGATGCAATGGGGATAGCCCTGACAGTGATCGCTGTAGTGGGCGCCTGTCTGACCGTGTCCATCCTGGCAGTCTTCCTCCATCACAGGACCACTCCCATCGTCCGCGTCAACAACTCTGAGCTGAGTTTCTTTATCCTTCTCTCCCTGACTCTGTGCTTCCTGTGTGCGCTGATGTTCATCGGGAAGCCCACCTCCTGGTCCTGCATGCTGCGCCACACCGCCTTCAGCATCACCTTCTCCCTCTGCATCTCCTGCATCCTGAGCAAGACTCTGGTGGTCTTGGCAGCCTTCACTGCCGCCAGGCCTGGGAACAACATTATGAAGTGGCTGGGGCCCAAACAGCAGAGGGTCATCATATTCTCCTGCACCCTGGTTCAGGTGCTGATCTGTGCTGCCTGGCTCATGGCTGCCCCTCCCTACCCCTCCAAAAATATCCAGGACCAACGCTCTAAGATCATTCTGGAGTGCAGTGTGGGCTCCCAACTGGCCTTCTGGTGCGTTCTGGGATACATCGGCCTCTTGGCCTGTCTGTGCTTCATCCTAGCTTTTCTGGCCCGGAAACTGCCAGGCAACTTTAATGAGGCCAAGTTCATCACCTTCAGCATGCTGATCTTCTGTGCCGTGTGGATCTCCTTCATCCCTGCCTACGTCAGCTCTCCTGGGAAGTACACAGTAGCTGTAGAGATCTTTGCCATCCTGGCCTCCAGCTTTGGGCTGCTGTTCTGTCTGTTTGCTCCAAAATGTTACATCATCCTCCTGAAGCCAGAGAAGAACACTAAACAACATCTCATGGGGAATAAAAAGTAATTAATGAGTAATACAAAATGTATTTTTCCTTATGTGCTTTTGTTACTTAAAATGTACAGTTTATCATATATGGGCTACAATCTGCACTGAGTATACAAAACATTAACAACACCTGATCTTTCCATGACATAGACAAACCATCTGAATCCAGGTAAAAGCTAAGATCCCGTATTGATGTCACTTGATACATCTACTTCAATCATTGTAGATGAAGGAGAGGAGATGGGTTAAAGAATGATTTTTAAGCCTTGAGACATGGATTGTGTATGAAAGATTAGTGGATTCTGTGTGGGTTGCAGGACAGGTAGGATGACTGACAGTGAAGGTGAACAGGTGGTCACGTGTCAGGTGACAGAGGAATGGATGAGACTGAGGCAGGAATTCCTTTAACCATAAAGTGGTATATTTACTAGTCTGTGCTTCATAACAAAGGAAACAGAATAACATCCAATCAAATTCATATATCACAAAGATCCAATTATAACAATCATTCATTCTTAACATACTTAGGTAATTTATTTCAATAAGAAATCAACAGAAATCATCCTTGAGTCATTTAAGCTCATAACTATTCATCATAATCATGAGAAGACTAATACAAATAATTCAATCAGTGATCGGTTATTCAATCTATAATCCCCATCAGTTTGATATCAGAATTGATCAGTTCAGCAAACAATGACGTTTCATATTTCACCCTTTCAAGTCTTCATATGTACATGTAATTTCATGACATATTAACCAGATATCGATGGCATAATTGGCCTGTGATGATCTGCAGGGCCCTAATCATTGACCATTTACATTACACAATAGGCTTGAAGCGTGCGCTCCAAGCCGCGCTCTCCGCGGTATTAACTATAATCAATAATTGATTATTTTTTGCCCGCTCTTCCAATGGCAACAGATAGTTCAGATGAAAAGGTAACAGATTCGGTGGTAAAAGATTCTGTGGATTTACGTGGATTCATGGACGCACATAAGTTCTGGATTAGAAAGCAGAAGAGAAAGCAGCGAGATAGGGCAATGGCGATTTCCTACTTTCAATAATTTTTATGACCTGTCTGACATTTCCACCTGACATAATTAAAGCACCCCTGGCCCAGCTGAGTAAGTGGCCGTGAATTAAAGGATTCTTCCACCAACTCCATGGGCCTTTTCTACAGCGTGTGTGTGTGTCATTCAGAGGGTGAATGGGCAAGACAAAATATTTAAGTGCCTTTGAAAGGGGTATGGTAGTAGGTGCTAGGTTTGTGTCAAGAACTGCAAAGGTGCTGTTTTTTTCACACTCAACTGTTTCCCTTGTGTATCAAGAATGGTCACCACCCAAAGGGCATCCAACCAACTTGACACATCTGTGACAAGCATTGGAGTCAACATGGGCCAGCATCCCTGTGGAACTCTTTTGATACCTTGTAGAGTCCATGCCACGACAAATTGAGGCTGTTCTGAAGGGAAGATGAGGGGGGCAACTCAATATCAGGAATTTGTTCCTAGTGTTTAGTAAACTCCATGCACTATATTGAAAATGTTGTTTAACAATGTGTATCTTCCACCTCTGCAACCTTTGAGTAGAAACTTGATGCTTGCAAATAAGGAGTTACAAAAAAAATTAAATGTATATTTATTCATCTGGATTTATTGTTGTTACTCTAATTCATTGATTCACTTGGGATACAAAAATATCAAAACCCTAACAAAAATTAGGGCACAGAGTTTTCACATTCTATTAATGGATTTTATTTATTTTTTACTTTGGGGGAAATACTGTATAGAGCCAGCAGGCCAAGAGTACTAGATTGTAAGATACATACTGTTTAGAGCCACCAGGCCAAGAGTACTAGATTGTAAGAGAAGTACTGTTTAGAGCCAGCAGGCCAAGAGGACTAGACTGCAAGTGCCAAGAGGACTATTAGGCCTGGTGTTACCACATCAACCCTTTCTTAGTGTTCCTCTCTGGTCTCAGCCTGGTGTTACTACGTCATCCCTTTCTAGTGTTTCTCTCTGGACTTACTAAGATGATGTAACATTTAGGGGCAAAGATGCACAGCAGCAGACTAGAGGACTAAAGGATAAAACTAGAGGATAAGATGGTGAATATCTCCACAGCTACAGTGTACTTCCCAGGAGAGCTGACGTAGGCAGGGAGGTGTTTGTGTCCCAGGAAGGCTAGGAGGAGACAGAGCGAGACCAGCAGGCTGACGTAGCCCAGTGCCAGTTAGAACCCATCTACACATGTCCTCAGGGCAGTACTAGGTTTGTCATTTCCGGTCCCAACTTGCAGACTTGTTTACATGCTGCTGTGCGTTTTGTTGCCAACCTTACTTTGCTACCTGACAACTTCATGTTTTTTTTGTTTTTTTACCATTTATATTTTTAGTTTTTCCCTCACTCAACTTTTTTAAATTAAACTTTTTCACTCCGGACGTTTTATCTGGACATGGTTTGTCAGGACTTCCAACAGCCGAGTATTAACATTAACAAGATGCATTCTAATTGCAGTCGCTGTACTCAGTATATGCAGGAGAACGATCGCCTTACGGTGAGGATAGCTGTGCTGCAAGCCCAGCTTCAGACGCAATCGTTAGGCAAGGGTAGTTTCAGTGTAGGAAAGGATGAAACAGCGTCTGTGCCACCAGTAAGTACAGAGAGTAACGTTAGTATAAATCCCCTCGCACGGTCCCCGCAGCCAGACAACTTTCTCATGGCTTCTGGAGGGAAATGTGGTTGTCCCCATGAAGCAGCGAGTCGGAGTCAGAGCCCGAACATTCTCTGGTCTCTACCTCCCGTTACGGGGTCTGAGACGCCAAAGGCTCCCACCATTAGCTCTGACAAATTGAAAACCCTAGTCATTGGTGACTCCATTACCGCAATATTAGACTTAAAACGAATCATCCAGCGATCATACACTGTTTACCAGGGGGCAGGGCTACCGACGTTAAGGCTAATCTGAAGATGGTGCTGGCTAAGGCTAAAACTGGCGAGTGTAGAGAGTATAGAGATATTATTATCCACGTCGGCACCAACGATGTTAGGATGAAACAGTCAGAGGTCACCAAGCGCAACATAGCTTCCGCATGTAAATCAGCTAGAAAGATGTGTCGCATCAAGTAATTGTCTCTGGCCCTCTCCCAGTCAGGTGAAGTGATGAACTCTACAGCAGAGTCTAACAACTCAATCGCTGGTTGAAAACTGTTTTCTGCCCCTCCCAAAAGATAGCATTTGTAGATAATTGGGAATTTGTAGATTCTGGGACGCACCCACAAACAGGACCAGGCCTGGCCTGTTGAGGAGTGACAGACTCCATCCTAGCTGGAGGGGTGCTCTCATCTTATCTACGAACATAGACAGCGCTCTAACTCCCCTAGCTCCACAATGAAATAGGGTGCAGGCCAGGCAGCAGGCTGTTAGCCAGCATGCCAGCTTAGTGGAGTCTGCCACTAGCACAGTCAGTGTAGTCAGCTCAGCTATCCCCATTGAGACCGTGTCTGTGCCTCGACCTAGGTTGGGCAAAACTAAACATGGCTGTGTTCACCTTAGCAATCTCACTGGAATAAAGACCTCCTCCATTCCTGCCATTATTGAAAGAGATCGTGATACCTCACATCTCAAAATAGGGCTACTTAAGTCTTATTTGCGGAAAGTTTAATTCAGATAAGGAAAACAAAATAATAAATGTTGCTTAAATGGAAGCATCACCCACCACCACTTCTTCTACTACAACCCACCTGTGATGGCCCTCCTGTCCACACGATAGCGCTGTCTTCTATCTGCAGCTGTTGGCTGAGGGAGGGCAGAGCCATCATAGCTTCCTACCTTCTGGAACTTTATATATCCACTGCTGACCTTCTGCCAGTTAATAACATCATAGAAAGGAAGGGGCTTCCCGTTGTAATCAAACTGATTGGTGATATTTAGCCTCTTCAGGTGGTGTAAGAGCTGATGGAAAACTGATTGCTGAGATTCAGCCACCTCCGTTGGTGTTACATCTGATGGGAAAAGAGAGGGAGGTATGCAGTACCAACACTTAACATAGAGGGACGACTAAATATGACTAGAAATAGATTAATAATCGTGTTTACACCCGCACGCACACAGCCCCAAACACACATCGTTCCTATCAGTGTAAAACAGGTGCTGGTGTTACACTTCTCCTGAGCAATGGTATACTGCAGGTAGCCTAGTGGTTAGAGTGTTGGGCCAGTAACCGAAAGGTTGCTGGAATGAATCCCCGAGCTGACAAGGTAGAAATCTGTCGTTCTGCCCCTGAACAAGGCAATTAAATGCACTGTTCCCCGGTATGTCGTAGCCGGAGACTCCGGACCGTGGATCGTCACCGGAGGCTCCAGACCATGGATCGTTGCTGGAGGAACCAGACCGTGGATTGTCGCCGGGGACTCCGGACTGGGAACCCTCGCAGGAGTCTCCGGACTGGGAACCCTCACAGGAGTCTCCGGACTGCCGACCGTCGCTGGAGGCTCTGGACTGCCTACCGTCGCTGGAGGCTCTGGACTACTGACCGTCACTGGAGACCTGGTTCGTGAAGCTGGCACAGGGTGTACCGGACTGGGGAAACGCACAGGAGGACTGGTGCTTGGAGCTGGCACAGGACGTACCGGACTGGGGAGATGCACAGGAGGCCTGGAGTGTGGAGCCGGCACAGGACGTACCGGAGGCCGCACTGGAGGTCTGGAGCGTAGAGCTGTCACAACGTGTCCTGGACAGATGACAACCTTCGCACAGCAAGTGCAGGGAGCTGGCACTGGACGTACCGGGCTGTGGAGGCGCACTGGAGACACGGTGCGTAGAACCAGCACACATTGTACCGGAATGATAACACGCTCCTCAAAGCGAGTGCAGAGAGCTGGCACAGGACGTGCAGGGCTGGGGATGCGTACTGGAGACCTGGCGCGTGGGGCCAGGAACAGTCTACACCAAATAGCACGCTCCTCAGGACCAGAACGGAGAGCTGTCTCAGGTGGCATTAAACTGAGGACACGCTCCTTAGGTCGAATGTCGTGCCTCATGCACCAACACAACAGCTCTCTCATAACTCTCTCCTCCAATTTCCCCATCAACTCCGTAACTGTCTCTGACTCACTCCCTTCACTCCCCTCCAAGTTCACCTTCCTCTCGCAGAATGGCTCTGGATCACCCCTCGGCTCCGCCGACCACCCCGTGTGAACTGGCTATGGTTCCAAAACATTTTTTTGAGGCTGCTTCTCGGGCTTCCGTCGTGGCCGCGAACCCCGGTGTCGTTGTTGTTGCTCCTTCGCTGCCTCCGCCTGCTTCCATGGCAGGCTTCTGTCTCCTGCCATGATTTCGTCCCACGTCCAGGATGTCCTCCACTCCTGGATTTCCTCCCAGGCCCAGGATCCCTGCTCCTCCTGGGCACGCTGCTTGGTCCGTGGGTGGTGGAATCTTCTGTCACGCTCGTCTGAATGAATAAATATGCAACTCACCAAAAACAATACAGGAGAAAATGAAATGTGACGTTATGGGCTACTCACAGGCAGCTACACAAAAACAAGATCCCACAAATAGCAGGTGGGAAAAGGCTGCCTAAATATGATCCCCAATCAGAGACAACAAGAGACAGCTGCCTCTGATTGGGAAGCATACCAGGCCAACAAAGAAATAGAAAACATAGATTGCCCACCCTAGACAATTTGTCTTACAATGGACTGATGAACATCAAGGCTTTTAGAGATACTTTTGTAACCCTTTCCAGCAATAATGTGTGTGTTATTAGTGGAAGCACACTGTGTTTGTCTATTGTTGTGACATTTTTTGACCAATTTATGCAGAAATCCAGACAATTCCAATGTGTTCACATACTTTTTCTTGCCACAGTAACAGCAATAAGCAATGTGTTGATGTGTTGAAAAATTTAACACAAACATTATTGTAATCTCGCACCATTAAATTAGAAAATGTTCCTCAACAATTTGCATTGTAAGGAGGCGATTATTTAACTACGGTTTAGTAAACTGAAAAATACATGAACACATAAATGTGCACTTAACTCATTGCTTTTGCAATATGAAAATGTCGCCCATAGTCTCTGTTGTGTTGTCTAAAACTTTCTCGTCTTTCTTGACACCTGGAACATGTCGCTGGGCACAGTCTGCAGGAACGAGGGGTAGGAGAGTTTGTCCGTCAGACAGGCACAGGTGGCAAAGTAACTCACCTGGAGGAACTCACCTGGAGAAACTCACCTGGAGAAACTCACCTGGAGGAATGCACCTGGAGAAACTCACCTGGAGAAACTCACCTGGAGAAACTCACCTGGAGAAACTCACCTGGAGGAACTCACCTGGAGGAACTCACCTGGAGGAACTCACCTGGAGAAACTCACCTGGAGAAACTCACCTGGAGGAACTCACCTGGAGGAATGCACCTGGAGGAACTCAACTGGAGAAACTCACCTGGAGAAACTCACCTGGAGGAACTCACCTGGAGAAACTCACCTGGAGAAACTCACCTGGAGGAACTCACCTGGAGGAACTCACCTGGAGGAACGCACCTGGAAGAACTCACCTGGAGTAGTCTCACCTGGAGAAACTCACCTGGAGGAACTCACCTGGAGGAACTCACCTGGAGGAATGCACCTGGAGGAACTCACCTGGAGTAGTCTCACCTGGAGAAACTCACCTGGAGGAACTCACCTGGAGGAACGCACCTGGTGGAACTCACCTGAAGGAACTCACCTGGAGGAACGCACCTGGAGGATCTCACCTGGAGGAACGCACCTGGAGGAATCTCACCTGGAGGAACTCACCTGGAGGAACTCACCTGGAGGAACGCACCTGGAGGAACTCACCTGGAGGAACTCACCTGGAGGAACGCACCTGGAGGATCTCACCTGGAGGAATGCACCTGGAGGAACGCACAGGAGGACTGGTGCTTGGAGCTGGCACAGGACGTACCGGACTGGGGAGATGCACAGGAGGCCTGGAGTGTGGAGCCGGCACAGGACGTACCGGAGGCCGCACTGGAGGTCTGGAGCGTAGAGCTGTCACAACGTGTCCTGGACAGATGACAACCTTCGCACAGCAAGTGCAGGGAGCTGGCACTGGACGTACCGGGCTGTGGAGGCGCACTGGAGACACGGTGCGTAGAACCAGCACACATTGTACCGGAATGATAACACGCTCCTCAAAGCGAGTGCAGAGAGCTGGCACAGGACGTGCAGGGCTGGGGATGCGTACTGGAGACCTGGCGCGTGGGGCCAGGAACAGTCTACACCAAATAGCACGCTCCTCAGGACCAGAACGGAGAGCTGTCTCAGGTGGCATTAAACTGAGGACACGCTCCTTAGGTCGAATGTCGTGCCTCATGCACCAACACAACAGCTCTCTCATAACTCTCTCCTCCAATTTCCCCATCAACTCCGTAACTGTCTCTGACTCACTCCCTTCACTCCCCTCCAAGTTCACCTTCCTCTCGCAGAATGGCTCTGGATCACCCCTCGGCTCCGCCGACCACCCCGTGTGAACTGGCTATGGTTCCAAAACATTTTTTTGAGGCTGCTTCTCGGGCTTCCGTCGTGGCCGCGAACCCCGGTGTCGTTGTTGTTGCTCCTTCGCTGCCTCCGCCTGCTTCCATGGCAGGCTTCTGTCTCCTGCCATGATTTCGTCCCACGTCCAGGATGTCCTCCACTCCTGGATTTCCTCCCAGGCCCAGGATCCCTGCTCCTCCTGGGCACGCTGCTTGGTCCGTGGGTGGTGGAATCTTCTGTCACGCTCGTCTGAATGAATAAATATGCAACTCACCAAAAACAATACAGGAGAAAATGAAATGTGACGTTATGGGCTACTCACAGGCAGCTACACAAAAACAAGATCCCACAAATAGCAGGTGGGAAAAGGCTGCCTAAATATGATCCCCAATCAGAGACAACAAGAGACAGCTGCCTCTGATTGGGAAGCATACCAGGCCAACAAAGAAATAGAAAACATAGATTGCCCACCCTAGACAATTTGTCTTACAATGGACTGATGAACATCAAGGCTTTTAGAGATACTTTTGTAACCCTTTCCAGCAATAATGTGTGTGTTATTAGTGGAAGCACACTGTGTTTGTCTATTGTTGTGACATTTTTTGACCAATTTATGCAGAAATCCAGACAATTCCAATGTGTTCACATACTTTTTCTTGCCACAGTAACAGCAATAAGCAATGTGTTGATGTGTTGAAAAATTTAACACAAACATTATTGTAATCTCGCACCATTAAATTAGAAAATGTTCCTCAACAATTTGCATTGTAAGGAGGCGATTATTTAACTACGGTTTAGTAAACTGAAAAATACATGAACACATAAATGTGCACTTAACTCATTGCTTTTGCAATATGAAAATGTCGCCCATAGTCTCTGTTGTGTTGTCTAAAACTTTCTCGTCTTTCTTGACACCTGGAACATGTCGCTGGGCACAGTCTGCAGGAACGAGGGGTAGGAGAGTTTGTCCGTCAGACAGGCACAGGTGGCAAAGTAACTCACCTGGAGGAACTCACCTGGAGAAACTCACCTGGAGAAACTCACCTGGAGGAATGCACCTGGAGGAACTCACCTGGAGAAACTCACCTGGAGAAACTCACCTGGAGAAACTCACCTGGAGAAACTCACCTGGAGGAACTCACCTGGAGAAACTCACCTGGAGAAACTCACCTGGAGGAACTCACCTGGAGGAATGCACCTGGAGGAACTCAACTGGAGAAACTCACCTGGAGAAACTCACCTGGAGGAACTCACCTGGAGAAACTCACCTGGAGAAACTCACCTGGAGGAACTCACCTGGAGGAACTCACCTGGAGGAACGCACCTGGAAGAACTCACCTGGAGTAGTCTCACCTGGAGAAACTCACCTGGAGGAACTCACCTGGAGGAACTCACCTGGAGGAATGCACCTGGAGGAACTCACCTGGAGTAGTCTCACCTGGAGAAACTCACCTGGAGGAACTCACCTGGAGGAACGCACCTGGTGGAACTCACCTGAAGGAACTCACCTGGAGGAACGCACCTGGAGGATCTCACCTGGAGGAACGCACCTGGAGGAATCTCACCTGGAGGAACTCACCTGGAGGAACTCACCTGGAGGAACGCACCTGGAGGAACTCACCTGGAGGAACTCACCTGGAGGAACGCACCTGGAGGATCTCACCTGGAGGAATGCACCTGGAGGAACGCACCTGGAGGAACGCACCTGGAGGAAAACAGACAATAAGTTACAGGAAAAAGTGGCAGGCATGTCTGACTGAGAGGTACAGGTGGCAATGTAAAAACCACTCTTTCTCTTTCTTTCTTTCTTTCTATCTCTCTCTCTTTCTTTTTTTCTCTCTCTCAAACTCAATTCAATTTCAATTCAAAACAATTCAATTTTAGGTCTTTATTGGCATGGGAAACATATGTTTACATTGCCAAAGCAAGTGAACTAGATAATAAACAATAAAGCAATGTACAGTAAACATTACTCTCACAAAAGTTCCAAAATAATAAAGACATTTCAGATGTCATGTTATGTGTAAGTAGTTAAAGTACAAAAGGGAAAACAAAGAAACAAAAATATAGGTTGATGATGTTTGTTCTTCACAGGTTGCCCTTTTTTCTGGCAACAAGTCACAAATATTGCTGATGACACTATGGTATTTCACCCAATAGATATGGGAGTTTGTCAAAATTGGATTTGTTTTTGAATTCTTTGTGGTTCTGTGTAATCTGAGGGAAATATGTGTCTCTAATATAGTCATACTGTGACAATATTGCTCCGTCGGGTGGAGGTGTAGGGAGGCCACCTCTCAAATCTTTCCTTCGTCTTATCACCTGATCCATGGCGGTCTCCAGCCGGTGTAACACTGCCGTGTGGTGTTGAACGCGCTCCTCCATAGATGTTGGGAGTTTGCCAGCTCCTGCTGGCTCCATCGAAGCTGGTGCCGGATTCTGTGACAATATTGAGTTTGGAGGTAGGTGAAGGAGTAGGGGTTAGGCCAAGGTGTGTGTAATTTTTTGTGGGAAGAAATGTGCGTGTGTTTTGCCTATTTTTTGCCTATTTTAACCATACACTTGTTGTCTGTGTGCATGGTTTACATTAATGTCATGTGTTTTTCCCCCAAAAGCACTTTCAATCAATTTGTATAGCGGACCCTCATGCCGAACTTAGTCAAAGGCTTTTTTAAAGTCAGCAAAAGCATGAAAAGACTTTGCCTTTGTTTTGGAATGTTTGTTTGTTAATTAGGGTTTGCAGGGTGAATACGTGTTCTGTCGTATGACAATTTGGTAAAAAGCCAATTTGGAATTTTCTCAGTACAATGTTTTCACTGAAGAAATGTACAAGTGGAGGAGGCCAGGCACCCACACATGCTCTTCTCCACCCCCTCCTCTATGTTCTCCTCAGTCCTCCTCCCAGTGACCATGGATAGCACCCCTCTCAGGCTGGTATGGATGTGGTCACAGCTGTCCAGGATTCTGTAGCCCAGCCTCACACCTGGCAGTAAAGTTGAGTTACGGTTAATCTCATCCACCGCAAACTTCCGTTGGATGATGACCATGGTGGTCATCATCCAACGGAAGATTCTGTGGTCAAAACTACAGAGGGAGGTGGAGAGATAGGTAAAGAACAGCAGGAAAACTGAAAGGAAATATATTCATTCCGTGCTCTAGGAGAGAAAATAACATTCAGTCGCAATAATTGTTGCTAAATCATAATTTCAAACATTACCATACACTCACTCACCCATTGCACTGTGTGTGCTGAGGCTTTGTCTTGTAGCTGTGCTCTGGCTCCAGGGCCAGGTAGTGGACAGAACAGACCACCTATAACTACCTCCCCCTCAGACTGAAACACAGGCAGCTCACCATCACCCAGACTCCCACACCCTAGCCCCAACCCTAGCCCAAGCCCCAACCCTAGTCCCAGCCCCAACCCTCAGCCCCAACCCAGCCCCACACCCCAAACCCCACCCAGCCCCAGCCCCAGCCCCATTCCTAGCCCCAACCCCCAACCCAGCCCCAACCCAGACCCAGCCCCAACCCTAGCCCCAGCTTCAACCCAAACCCTAGCCCCAGCATCAACCCTTGCCCCAGACCTAGCTGCAGCCCCAATCCGCTGTTGCTCCATGCAAATAGGAGATGGAACTGAGAATTTTATTTATTTATTTTTATTTCACCATTATTTAACCTGGTAGGCCAGTTGAGAACAAGTTCTCATTTACAACCGCGATCTGAACAAGATAAAGCAAACCAGTGCGACAAAAACAACAACACAGAGTTACAAATGGGATAGACAAACTTACAGTCAATAACACAATAGAAAAATCAATGCACCGTGTGTGCAAATATAGTAAGGTTTGGGAGGTAAGGCAAAAAATAGGCCAGAGTGGTGAAATAATTTAAATGTAGCATTAACACTGAAGTGATGGATGTGCAGATGATGATGTGCCAGTGGGGATACTGGGGTGCAAAATAGCAACAAAAAAATAACAATATGGGGATGAGTTGAGTGTGCTATTTACAGATGGGCTGTGTACACGTACAGTGATCGGTAAGCTGCTCTGACAGCTGATACTTAAAGTTAGTGTGGGATATATAAGTATCCAGCTTCAGTGATTTTTGCAATTCGATCCAGTCATTGGCAGCAGAGAACTGGAAGGAAAGGTGGCCAAAGGAGGTGTTGGCTTCGGGGATGACCAGTGAAATATACCTGCTGGAGCGCGTGCTACGGGTGGGTGCTGCTATAGAGACCAGTGAGCTGAGGTAAGGCGAGGCTTTACCTAGCAAAGACTTATAGATGGCCTGGAGCCAGTGGGTTTGGCGATGAATATGTAACAAGGGCCAGCCAACGAGTGCATACAGGTCGCAGTGGTGGGTAGTATATGGGGCTTTGGTGATGAAACGGATGGCACTGTGATAGACTACAACCAATTTGCTGAGTAGAGTGTTGGAGGCTATTTTGTAAATGAAATCGCCGAAGTCAAGGATCGGTAGGATAGTCAGTTTTATGAGGGTACTGTATGTTTGGCAACATGAGTGAAGGATGCTTTGTTGCGAAATAGGAAGCCGATTCTAGATTTGATTTTGGATTGGAGATGCTTAATGTGAGTCTGGAAGAAGAGTTTACACTCTAACCAGACACCTAGGTATTTGTAGTTGTCCATATATTCTAAGTCAGAACCTTCCAGAGTAGTGATGCTTGGAGGGCGGGCAGGTGCGGACAGCAAACGGTAGCAGAGGGGGGAATCCCAATGACTGTTTCCGCATTGTGAACAAAGCCAAGGACTAGTGTGTGTGACCTGCCAGGTGTGTGACCTGCAAGTGGCCAAAGGGGGTATAGACTTAGAGTGGGTGAGAAGGTGAGAATATTTGTGGTTTATGCTAGAGAGGAGGCTTGTGTGATGTATCTCAGACAGTTAGTTGAGCTGCCTTATTGAGGTCATCACACCGGCTTTACTGTATAAATCTGTCACGTTCGTCATAAGGAGGAGACCAAGGCGCAGCGTGATAAGCGTACATTCTATTTTCTTAAACGAATGCAACAAAACTATACAAAATAACAAAACGAACTTTGACGCAATATGCTAAACATAGAATAATAACCCACAAAACCAACATGGAAAATGGCAACCTAAATAGGATCCCCAATCAGAGACAACGATAAACAGCTGCCTCTGATTGGGAACCAATTCCAGCCACCATAGACCTACATATACGTAGACATACTAAAACCTAATAGATATCCAAAAACCCTAGACAGGATAAAAACACCTAGACAATACAAAAACTAAACCAACCACCCTTGTCACACCCTGACCTAACCAAAATAATAAAGAAAACAAAGATAACTAAGGTCAAGGCGTGACAAAATCAGATGATTGACAGCAGGACAGGCCAATCACTAGGACCCACACAGAAGTAGAGCAGTGCCTGATGATTTTCATGACACTAAATACTGAACTGTAGGAAATTACCGAGTTAAATAATATCAAATTGTATGAATATGAAGACCACTAACAATGTAAGGGGTGAGAAGATAATCCATTAATAGAATGTTACTCTCTGTTGCTCTTCCTACGTTCTGTACATCTGCATTGTGCAATGATATGACAGTAAACTCTTTGTAGTGAGAGAGAGTTACAGAGAGTTTGTGACATGATGACGGTGCAGACAGACTGTGTTGCCAACGGATAGGGTGTTCAGCAGCACTGCTTCCAGTACAGATCAGAGAAAAGGAAATTGAACACATGGAGGTGTGTGTGTGTGTGTGTGTGTGTGTGTGTGTGTGTGTGTGTGTGTGTGTGTGTGTGTGTGTGTGTGTGTGTGTGTGTGTGTGTGTGTGTGTGTGTGTGTGTGTGTGTGTGTGTGTGTGTGTGTGTGTGTGTGTCCACAGAGGAGCTCAATAAAAATGTGTGGGGCTCAGTGGCCAGGTGTGTGACCTGCAAGTGACATGTAGGATGAAGAGGGAGAGGGAGAGGGAGAGGGAGAGGGAGAGGGAGAGGGAGAGGGAGAGGGAGAGGGAGAGGGAGAGGGAGAGGGAGAGGGAGAGGGAGAGGGAGAGGGAGAGGGAGAGGGAGAGGGAGAGGGAGAGGGAAAAACAGTTCACCTACAGGACACATGGTGGAATAACTTGGAGGTGTGTAATAGTTTTTTCAATTAAATTCAATGGGTTTTAATGGCATTGGGATCATATGACCACATTGCCAAAGCAAGTGAAATAGATAATAAACAAAAGTGAAATAAAACATCTGACATTAAAATGTCATATTATGTCTCTATACAGTGTTGTAAACATGTGCTAATAGTTAAAGTACAAAAGGGAAAATAAATAAACACGAATATGTATTTAGAATGGTATTTGTTCTTCACTGGTTTCCCTTTTTGGGTGGCAACAGTTCACATATCGTCTTTCTCTGACACTCCCACGTCTCATCTCCTACCTGCGACTTTGCCCCCCTCCCCCCTAACTCCCCTCCCTTACCAGCCAACCCCTGCCTCCTCTGTCCCTGCAATCTCTCCACCCTGCCTCCCTTCCCAACGCCACCCCCTCCAACTCTACACTATAAAAGAGAGAGTAAGCAAGAGAGAGAAGGGGAGAAACAGAGTACAGCTATGAGGGTCAGGCAGTATATTAACCTTTACCTATCTATAGTCATGATACTGAACTCCTCATCTCTGAGCCTTCAATTGAACTACTCCTCTGCCTCGTCCACTTCCTCATCCTGTCGTCTGCGGGAGCATTTCAGTCTGAATGGGATGTACCAGAAGGGTGATGTGATTCTGGGAGGTCTGTTTGAGGTCCACTACTTCACTGTGTTCCCTGAGCTGTCTTTCACATCAGAACCCCAGCAGCTCTACTGTGAGGGGTGAGTATTCATCTACTGGACTGGACTGGATGTGTGTCTGCACCTCTCCTAAAAAGGACAGATAGACATCCCTACTATAAGAAGCCTCACTATGATCAGTGTTAACCAACCCTGGTGCCGGAGACCTACTGGGTTCTTGTTACATTGGTGAATAGTACATTGCGGTTAAAAAATATCTGTGAATAAATTGTGTGTATTCCATTGTTTTCTAAGCAAATTTCCCTTTATAAAGACTAACCTATTTTATTATCTATCCTTGACAAAAGTAACTTGTTTTTTCCTCTCAACCCCTTAAGACAGCACTCTCTCACACACTCCTTAAGAGGTGCACAGATTTCAACACCTCTAGAGCGATTTAAAACATTTACAAATTGATTGAATGTTCCTTTTCTCTGTCAGTTTTGACAGTTTTGGTTTCCAGCAGGCCCAGACTATGGCGTTTGCTGTAGATGAGATCAACAGAAACCCTGACCTTCTGCCAAACATCACGCTCGGATACCAACTCTACGACAACTGCCTGAAGCTGGGAGTATCATTCCGTGCTGCCATGTCATTGGCCAGTGGGACAGAGGAAGAGTTCCTATTGGATGACACTTGTTCTGGGACACCCCCGGTGCTAGGGATTGTGGGAGACCCAGGGTCCACACACTCCATCGCCATCTCCAGTGTCCTAGGGCTGTTCCGGGTTCCCATGGTAAATCAGAAAGAATAGAAAGATGACATCATTATTGAAATGCCCTTCTTGTATTCCAAAACCCCACTTTGAGTGAGAAACAGCATGTTTAGGTCTTAAATGTGTCGTAGGCGTGAAACCTTTCGATTATATTAATTCATTGAAGAATAACAAAATAATCATTGTATATTTCTCTCCCTCAGGTGAGTCATTACGCCACGTGTTCCTGTCTGAGCGACCGGGGAAAATACCCGTCCTTCTTCAGAACCATCCCCAGTGATTCCTTCCAGGTCTGTCTCTAGAAGGCTACAATGACAAGATTACACAGTGAACCGTCAGCTCCCATGTATACTCACTATACACTTCATACTGTGTAATGGCATTACAATTTAAAAAAAATGTTAAATATTTATTTTTTAAAGATTAGATTAGGTTAAATAAAAGGTGACAAAAATAATGTATGTAGTTTGTTGATCTCTCTATACTCTCCAGTCTCTGTAATAACATCAGTAATGTCTAATCTCTGTTGATGTGATCTCAGGTGCGAGCCATGATCCAGATCCTACGTCGGTTGGGTTGGACCTGGGTGGGACTGCTGTTCAGTGATGATGACTACGGATTTCACGCTGCCCGGTCCTTCCACTCAAGCCTGGCCGAGTCAGGGGGCTGTGTGGCCTATTCCCAGGTCCTGCCCAAAGACAACCGCCCCACTGAGCTGCAGAGGATCGTGGGAGAGATCAAGAGCTCCTCTGCTCGTGTGGTGGTGGTGTTCTCCAATGAGGCCTACCTGCTCCCTCTGGTGGATGAGGTTCAGAGATTATTTGATCTTGACAGTTGATCTAAAATAACTCTTACAATACATTCACATTTTAGTATCAGAGACTCTAATCCAGAGAGAGTTACACTTCATAATAATAATATTAGTAATACCATTTAGCAGATGCTATTATCCAAAGCCACTTACAGTCAGTGATGTGTGCATATATTTTACGTATCGGTGTCCCTGGACAGTTAGTGCGTCCATCTTATTAAGATATCTAGCGGGCCAACCACATATCGCAATCATAGTAAGTATGTTTTTTCCTCAAGAAAGTATCAGCAAATTCATTCTAAAGCCCTAATTACAGCCATAACAGCTGTAGGATGTTACTCCTCTCACAAACAACAGTGTATAAAAGTGTTACAGCATCTTAACATTGTGGAGTTTTTGATGCCAAGATTATAAAGTATAAAACCCGTTTTACAAGGTGGTGGTGCAGAATGTGAAGGGTCTCCAGTGGATCGCCAGTGAAGCCTGGACCTCCTCCTCTGTGTTTCACACCCCCCGTCTCATGCCCTACCTGGGGGGTACCCTGGGTATCGCCATCCGTCGTGGTGAGATTCCCGGCCTCAGGGACTTCCTGCTTAGAATCCGCCCCGACGACCAACCTGACAATAATCCTGGAAACAGCATGGTGTAGTAGTCTTTTAACTCCAACCATTTATTTAATTACTTTATATATTATATTTAAAACATTTAAAGTTAAGTTAAACTTTACCTATAAATTCTACAATATAGAAGAAAAAAACTATTGTTCCTCTATAACATTTCCTTCTCTGTTCTGATAAGGTGAGACAGTTCTGGGAGGCTGTGTTTGGGTGTAGGATGGAGCCCCCAGCAGGTTGGGTGGAGAATGGGGGTGATGTATGTACAGGTCAGGAGGACCTGAGGGATGTGGAGACCAACTATGGGGACGTGTCTGAGCTCAGGCCGGAGTATAACGTGTATAAGGCAGTGTACGCCCTGGCCCATGCCCTGCATGACCTACTGCAATGTGTGCCAGGGAGAGGACCTTTCAGTGGGAACCGCTGTGCCAGCCTACAGAGACTGGAGCACTGGCAGGTGAGATACATTCACACACACGCACACGCACACACACACACACACACACACACACACAAAGATGCAGATGTACTGTTTACTTCTATTTCCTGTTTTCTTAGTCAAGGTACCTTGACTTCATACTGTCTTTTGTCTACATAATCTCCTCCTCTTTCCTCTCTTCCCTCTGTTCCCTCCATCCCTCCATCCCCCTCCTCTGACCAGCTGGTCTATTACCTGGAGAGGGTTAACTTCACCACAGGGTTTGGCGATCGCGTTTCTTTCGATGACAACGGGGACGCCTTGGCCATCTATGACATCATGAACTGGGCGTGGCTCCAGGACGGGAGCGTGCAGGTGGAGAATGTGGGTGTGATCGACGAATCAGCCCCCGCAGGACAAGAGCTCACACTGGACGAGGACAGAATTTTCTGGAACTTTGAGTCAAAAAAGGTTATATATAAATTATACAGTTACAGTATATAGCATATTTCACTCCTGCCACAGAAACAGTGTAAAGATTTACCAGTGGAGGGCAAAGAATCATTAAATATTGGTGTGTAAATATGGATGTGTTAATATGGGCGTATAAAAGTCTGATATTCTCCCTCCTAGGACGTCATTGTAAATAAGAATTTGTTCTTTAACTGACTTGCCTATTTAAATAAGCTTGAGTTCCCCCTCACCTTCATCCTCAAAGCCTCCACGATCAGTGTGCAGTGAGAGCTGTCCCCCAGGCACCCGTGTAGCCAGGAAGAAAGGGGAGCCTGTCTGCTGCTTCGACTGCATCTCCTGTGCTGAGGGAGAGGTCAGCAACACCACAGGTCAGTGAAATTAATATACCGTAATTTAAAGAATTTGAGTGTGGTTTCGGGCTGTAGAAAAGGTTTTCCACATATTCTTTGTCTGTCTTTCTGTCAGACTCGGCCGAGTGCTCGAGATGTCCAGAGGACTTCTGGTCCAGCCCGGAGCGTGACCTCTGCATCCCTAAGGGGGTTGAGTTCCTCTCCTACCAGGAATCCTTGGGCATCTCCTTGATGACCGCCTCGTTGCTAGGAGCCCTCATCTGTGCAGTGGTCCTCGGAATCTTCACCCGCTATCGGAACACACCTGTTGTCAAGGCCAACAACTCTGAGCTGAGCTTCCTGCTTCTGCTTTCACTCAAACTCTGCTTCCTGTGCTCGCTGCTGTTCATTGGCCGGCCCCGGCTGTGGACGTGTCAGCTGAGGCATGCAGCATTTGGTATCAGCTTTGTTCTCTGTGTCTCCTGTATACTGGTGAAGACAATGGTGGTGCTGGCTGTGTTTAGGACCTCTAAGCCCGGGGGCAATGCCAGCCTGAAGTGGTTTGGTGCTGGGCAGCAGAGAGGAACAGTCCTGGTTCTCACCTCATTCCAGGCTGCTATCTGCACAGCCTGGCTGGTTTCAGCCTCTCCAACTCCACACAAAAACACGCGCTACCATATTGATAAGATTGTATATGAGTGTGTGGTGGGGTCGGTAGCAGGGTTCGGAGCGTTGTTAGGCTACATCGGCCTCCTGGCGTTCCTTAGCTTCCTCTTGGCTTTCCTGGCCAGGAATCTTCCAGACAACTTCAACGAGGCCAAGTTCATCACCTTCAGCATGCTGATCTTCTGTGCTGTGTGGATCTCTTTCGTCCCTGCCTACATCAGCTCTCCTGGGAAGTATGCAGACGCTGTGGAGATATTCGCCATCTTAGCTTCCAGCTTTGGCCTTCTGGTGGCTCTGTTCGGCCCAAAGTGTTACATCATCCTGCTGAGGCCAGAGAGGAACACCAAGAAGGCTCTGATGGGCCGGGCCACAACCAAGACATAGGGAGAGTCTTCATTCAATTTCTTTGATTCTTCATGTCCTCTCTCCTCACCTTCTTCTCAAAACCCATTAGATGAGAAGGTGTGGAGGGGTGGTATATCTAACCTTCTCATTCATTGGGTTTTGAAAAGGAGACAGAGGAGAGAGGACACGAGGAATTACAGAAATTACATTGAGATTCTCCCATAGGCTCAATAACATAACAACAGTTTACAGTGGATTCCTCTCCTTGTCTTCTTCACGTCCTCTGAGCTGATCTGAAATATGAACACTAGGTGGGGGTACTATGCCTGCTAGGGATTTGCTTCACACTCTTTCATGCAAAGAAAGGAAAGGAGACATGTATAGTAACAGAGTATGATGGTCTCAAATAGTTTGAAGTAGCTCCTTTTAGTTTCCACTTCTGTTTGAACTTTGGTGGCAATAAATCAAATCAAATCAAATAGATTTGATTGTTTTGTTAGCACTCTAGTGATGTGTAGTAGCATGTTATTGATTATAATTTAACGTTCTGTAAGATGTTGTGTAAATATTAATCACATAATAAATTATTTATTTCCTTGGGCTGTTTAGTAGGCTTTTGATTTATTTAATTTGTCTATGTGTGTGGCTTTAAACTTCTAGGGGATAGGTAATCCCCGATGAGTGGGTTTCTGCATCGAAAGGCTTTCAATTGAATCATCACATCGTGTGGAACAGCATAACATACCTGTTCCTTCTAAAGGATTCTGCTGCCACACTCATTCACCCAATAATTAAATATTAATTTATGCAAATGTTCATTTAATAAAACATTCAGACTTGAAAGGAGTTGCAGAATGTGTTTTTATTGAACTGTTGAAATTTACAAAGATATTTTTATTAAAATGTCAGGAAACTGTCATTTGGAAAAAGAGAATTACCTCATAAAATGTGAAAGGAATGAACAACATGTTTCATTAACGGTATCTAATTTAATTGATTTGTTTTCAGAACTGAATTTCAGGGAAGCTTTTGACTCAAACTTTTGACTCAAATTCAAATCTTAGATTCAGCTATTAAGGACTACCAGAACCCACTGGATTCTCCAATTACATGTACTGAACTACAGGACAAAATACAATCCCTAACACCCCAAAAAAGCCTTTGGGGTTGGTGTTTTCCTAAATGAAATGATAAAATATACAAACCACAAATTTCAATTGGCTATACTTAAACTCTTTAACATCGTCCTCTGCTCTAGCTTATTCCCCAATATTTGGAACCAAGGACTGATCACCCCAATCCAAGAAAGTGGAAACAAATTTGACCCCAATAACTACCTTGGGATATGCGTCAACAGCAACCTTTGTAAAATCCTCTGCATTATCATAAACAGCAGACTCGTACATATCCTACATAAGGGAAGCCGATGGCATTACCCGTATGGTTAATAATGAAGATCTACATTTTGCAAATGTAAGGTCGATTAGTAGACATCCGCGAGTGTTATTAAAATAGGCCAATGGACTCAGGTCGTGCCCCAGGGCTGGGTCTTCTGGGAAGGCAAAACCCCCCTGAAATGGATAAAAATGAATGGGAACATTTTGGCAGTGTACGAAACATATACACATTGGCAAATACCACTCAATTCGACGCCAATTCATTCAAACCATATTGAAAATGGCATATGGCAAATGACAAGTGTCATACAGCAAAAATCTAAAGGAGGGTGAGCTCCACTGTTACTACTGCCCCCTGTTAATACTGTCCCCTGCTGAGTGTAGGGGGCAGTATTTCGATGTTTGGATGAAAAACGTACCCAAATGAAACTACCTATTTCTCAGGCGAAGAATCTAGAATATGCATATAATTGTCAGATTAGGATAGAAAACACTCTAAACTTTCCAAAACTGTCAAAATATTGTCTGTGAGTATAACAGTACTGATATTGCAGGCGTAAACCTGAGGAAAATCCAACCCGGAAGTGCTGTTTTACCTGAAAGCTCTCTGTTCCATTGCCTGCCTTCGCTCTATTTAAAGGGATATCAACCAGATTCCTTTCCTATGGTTTCCCCATGGTGTGAACAGTCTTTAGACATAGTTTCAGGCTTTTATTTAGAAAAATGAGCAAGAAAGATCACACCGCGTCATTGTATGGCAGGTTGCCAGCAGCATTTTGCATGCGCAACAGCTTGGAGCAGACATTTTCTCTCTCTCTCCTGTTGAAGAAGCTACAGTCCCGGTTGAAATATTATTGATTATATATTGTAAAAACAACCTGAGGATTGATTATAAAAAACGTTTGACATGTTTCTACGTACTTTACAAATACTATTTGGAATTTTCGTCTGTCTGGTCGTGATCGCTCGAGGCTGTTGATTTCTGAACATAAAGCGCCAACCAAATGGAGGTATTTTGGATATAAAAAGAATCTTTATGGGACAAAAGGAACATGTATTGTGTAACTGGGAGTCTCATGAGTGCAAAAATGAGAAGATCATCAAAGGTAAGCGATTCATTTTATTGCTTTTCTGACTTTTGTGACCAATTTACTTGGCTGCTAGCTGTTTGTAATGTTTGTCTGCTGAGAGAGATGTCCTTACATAAACGCTTGGTATGCTTTCGCAGAAAAGCTTTTTTTAAATCTGACACGCCAGGTGGATTAACAACAAGCTAAACTGTATTTTGCTTTATTGCACTTGTGCTTTCATGAAAATAAATGTTTTTAGTAATTTAATTTGAATTTGGCCCTCTGCAATTCAGCGTATGTTGACGAAAATGTTCCCGGTAATGGGATGGGTGCATCAAGAAGTTAATTTTCATATTGCAAATGGACATCAAGTCCCAAAAAAATTCCAAATTGTATCACCCTCTAAAAAAGTGCTTTCTGGACCGTTTTTCGAGATGCATTTGATTTTTTTTTGTCAATTATACATATATAAGAACAGTATGAACATATCTATTTTGTTTACATTTCCATAAGGCATATGTTTTGACCATTTGCAATATGATATCATAGGAAGTCAAAAGTCAGTGAACCATGGCCAAATGCCATAAGAAATGTCCAAATGCAATATGAAAGTTTTGAAAGTGCCAAATCGGGATGTTATGTCTGTTTGCCATGTATGTTCATAGGATGTCGATTTCCAAACCCAAAAGGTTGTGAACCATGTCCAAAAGGCAATTATACTTCCCAAATGATATATAGCACTATGTTAAACAGTGAAAACTATCACCAAGTGGACAAAATGAAATCAACACAATGAGTGATGGAGAGGAACCACAATCACTGCCCGGCCATCCCGAGTTCATTGGGCTAGTCAATTACGCATTTCTGCAGTATTTTTGAGCATGTCAAATTCATGATGGTAAATGCCCATTGAAACATATTGCAAATGGACAGTATATTTGTAATAAGATTCAACAGTGAAAAACCTTCACCAAATGGACATGATGAAATCAAAACAACGAGCGATGGAGAGGAACCACTATCACTGCCCGGCCATCCCGAGTTCAGTCGCCTAGACAATTTCACATTTCTGCAGTATTTTTGAGCATGTCAAATTCATGATTGTAAATGCCCATTGAAACGTATTGCAAATGGACAGCCGTGCTCCTGGTGAATGCAACGGGTTACCAGGAGCAAATCTTTTAAACGGTTTTGAATGCCTTTAGGAGGGTAAAAGGGGTCCACGGCTGGGAGCACCCCCCACCCGTGCCTATCCTATAGGGTCATTTTGGATCTTTTTCAAAAAATCGAGTCCCACTTCTCCCTCATCATACATGACAAATAGACCTTCTAGGTTTATTCATGGCTTAACAAAAGGCTATGCTGTGTCTCAATATATTTCACTTGTGATTTTCATGAATATGACTATTTTCTAGTCATATTTATGTCTGTTGCGTTATGCTAATTCGTGTCAGTCGATGATTACGCTCCCGCACCGGGGATGGGGAGTCACTAGAGGTTACATATTGCAAAAGTACAAAAGTCAGCCAGCAAGTCAACATCCATCAGTCAATAAGATATCATTCTGACACCAATCCCACTTTGTCCAACTTGTTTAGAAGCCAACATATTTCAGAGCAGGCCCAAAATTCACAGCATCTTCTGTTTAAACCATAATAAAAGCATAAACCATGTAGTTGTGTTCTAGATGTGGGTCCAGTTCTTACATTATGTGTAGGCTTTTGTGAGGCGGCCCCGAGTTTTGACTCGATAGGTCATTTGGAGCCTGAGCAGCAACCTTAATTGGTGCTGAAAACTTTACTTTACTTTTTTTTACTCTACTTTTTCCAACGTGTTGCTACGGTGTCCTTGAATGAGCTATCGGAAAGAAACATTAGGGTCCGTCTCTATGGGCTGAGGCAGTTTCAATACACCTAGTCTTGTGACTCTGGGACTTTTCTAAATGTCGTCATTTTCGCGATGGTCAAAATTAATTGAAGTTATTGCAAATGTATGAGGCTGTTTCTCTTTCTGAGAGCCTTCTAGAGCCACATAACTCACCGTGCACTATCACCGTGCACTATCAAACAGGTTTCTAAAGTTTCAGATCTCTAGGTCTGACGGTTCTTTGATAGTTTGAACGAATGTAACTATTGCAGGCTCTGTGTGTCTCTAAGCCCCACACTGTCACTCCATCTTTGCTGTGTGTGCGTGTGAGTTTTTATTGCAAATCTGATTGGAGAAATGACTGATTTACAGTTCATGAGGGTTGCCTAATCACACATATGAGGTTTTGGAAAGATGTGACTTATTTAACCCTTCGAAACTACCCCTATGACCCCAATTTAAGGCACTTCCGGTTGGCACAGGAAGTAAAAAGTAAACACATATCCTCATTGGGGTAGGCTTTTACCGAATCCTGAGTTTGAAGTCTTTACGTTAAGAATTGACAGATTTACACAGGGTTGAATGCAGGGTTTTTCACAAACTGCAGGTTGGGTATATCAAATCACCTTTAGGGTGAATTGAACCACTTCCGGGTTGCTCCAGGAAGCTTAGAATCAACACAGGTAGACATCATAGTGGCCTGATGAATTGTCGTCGAAGACAGGTTAATTAGGCATTCATAACCCACATAGGCTTCAGGTTGAATTTAGAGGAGCAGGCAATGTATTCCTATCGGGAGTGAAGTCATTGCAAACTTGTTGATGTAAACACCTTCTTTTCACTGTTAAGGGTTATCTCCACACAGACAAGGTTAGGCTTGCACAGATCGGGAGGACCTTAAGAACGTTCCTGAGGTTGAATTGTGCTTCTAACCCTAACGGTTCTGCCACTGTCACCCAAAAGCACCTGAAATTTAGGGCCAGGCTTCATTTTGGGCCTACTTTTTTTCACGGTCGTTGCACTCAGAGCAAGCTACGGTCAAGCGGGGCATCTCGTTGAACTCGGCACGGCCTAGAGACTATGGTGATGCCATTTATAGTGTTGATTTCAGTCTGTCATTTTGGTTATGGTTCATCACTATTTAAACATATTGCAAATGTACAAAAGTCACACATCAAGTCAGCGTTCATCAGTCAATAAGAGATCATTCTGACACCAAACTGATACAAACTGACACCAAACCCACTTTGTCCAACTCGTTTAGAAGCCAACTATCAAATATTTCAGAGCAGACCCAAAATTCATAGTTTCTGTTTAAACCTTAATAAAAAATTAAAACACATAGTTACATTCTAGCTACGGGTCCAGTTCCGACATTATGTTTAGGCCTAGCTGAGGTGACCCCGAATCCCGAGTTTCGGATAGGTCATTCGGAGCCCGATCAGCGACCTTAATTAGTGCTAAAGTTTCTGTCCCTTTTTTGGGGATTTGCTATGGGGTCCCTGAATGAGCTATCGGACAGAAACTTTAGGGTCCGTCTCTATGGGCCAAGGCAGTTTCAATGCACCTAGACTTGTGACTCTGTGATTTTTCTAAATATTGTAATTTTCACGATGGTCAAAATTAATTGAAATCATTGCAAATGTACGAGACTGTTTCTCGGCCTGAGAACCTTCTAGAGCCACATGACTCACTGTTGACGATCGACGTAAGCTCTAGAACAAGTATATAAAGTTTCAGATCTCTATGTCTGATGGTTCTTTGATAGTTCGAACGCATGTAACAATTACAGGCTCTGTGTGTCTTTAAGCCTCACACAGTGTTACTCCCCATTAACTGTGTGTGTGTCACGCCCTGGTCTAAGTATTTTGTGTTTATCTTCATGTATATCACCATATTCTTATCGGCAGACTCAGTAGCCTCGGTTTTTCGGATGACTGCCTTGCCTGGTTCACCAATTACTTTGCAGACAGAGTTCAGTGTGTCAAATCGGAGGGCATGCTGTCCGGTCCTCTGGCAGTCTCTATGGGGGTGCCACAGGGTTCAATTCTCGGGCCGACTCTTTTCTCTGTGTATATCAATGATGTTGCTCTTGCTGCGGGCGATTCCCTGATCCACCTCTACGCAGACGACACCATTCTATATACTTTCGGCCCGTCTTTGGACACTGTGCTATCTAACCTCCAAACAAGCTTCAATGCCATACAACACTCCTTCCGTGGCCTCCAACTGCTCTTAAACGCTAGTAAAACCAAATGCATGCTTTTCAACCGGTCGCTGCCTGCACCTGCATGCCCGACTAGCATCACCACCCTGGATGGTTCCGACCTAGAATATGTGGACGTCTATAAGTACCTAGGTGTCTGGCTAGACTGCAAACTCTCCTTCCAGACTCATATCAAACATCTCCAATCGAAAATCAAATCAATAGTCGGCTTTCTATTCCGCAACAAAGCCTCCTTCACTCAAGCCGCCAAGCTTACCCTAGTAAAACTGACTATCCTACCGATCCTCGACTTCGGCGATGTCATCTACAAAATGGCTTCCAACACTCTACTCAGCAAACTGGATGCAGTCTATCACAGTGCCATCCGTTTTGTCACTAAAGCACCTTATACCACCCACCACTGCGACTTGTATGCTCTAGTCGGCTGGCCCTCGCTACATATTCGTCGCCAGACCCACTGGCTCCAGGTCATCTACAAGTCTATGCTAGGTAAAGCTCCGCCTTATCTCAGCTCACTGGTCACGATGGCAACACCCATCCGTAGCACGCGCTCCAGCAGGTGTATCTCACTGATCATCCCTAAAGCCAACACCTCATTTGGCCGCCTTTCGTTCCAGTACTCTGCTGCCTGTGACTGGAACGAATTGCAAAAATCGCTGAAGTTGGAGACTTTTATCTCCCTCACCAACTTCAAACATCAGCTATCTGAGCAGCTAACCGATCGCTGCAGCTGTACATAGTCTATTGGTAAATAGCCCACCCTTTTCACCTACCTCATCCCCATACTGTTTTTATTTATTTACTTTTCTGCTCTTCTGCACACCAATATCTCTACCTGTACATGACCATCTGATCTTTTATCACTCCAGTGTTAATCTGCAAAATTGTAATTATTTGCCTACCTCCTCATGCCTTTTGCACACATTGTATATAGACCCCCCCTTTGTTTTCTACTGTGTTATTGACTTGTTAATTGTTTACTCCATGTGTAACTCTTTGTTGTATGCTCACACTGCTATGCTTTATCTTGGCCAGGTCGCAGTTGCAAATGAGAACTTGTTCTCAACTAGCCTACCTGGTTAAATAAAGGTGAAATAAAAAATAAAAAAATTGGGTCAGGCCAGGGTGTGGCATGGGGTTTTTGTATTGTGGTGTGTTTTGTCTTGGGGTTTTGGTGTGTATGTATTGGGATTGTAGCTAGTGGGGTTATCTAGCAAAGTCTATGGCTATCTGGAGTGGTTCTCAATCAGAGGCAGGTGTTTATCGTTGTCTCTGATTGGGAACCATATTTAGGCAGCCATATTCTTTGAGTTTGTCGTGGGTGATTGTCCTTAGTGTCCTTGTTCCTATCTTTGTTAGTTTTCACAAGTATAGGCTGTTTCGGTTTTCGTTTAGTTATTTACGTTCTTTGTTTTGTAGTGTTTGTGTTAATTCGTGTTTACGTTGTTCATTAAACATGGATCGCAATCTACACGCTGCATTTTGGTCCGACTCTCCTTCACACTTAGAAAACCGTAACAGTGTGTGTAATTTCAGAAAATCACAGAAAATCACAGAAAATCACAGAAAATCACAGAGATCTTGTTAAGCTCTGAAACCGGCCTTAACGGATTCATCTGAACACGCCGCAACTGGATCTGTAACTTAAAAATAAAAATAAAAATGTCTTTGACCATCACCAATTGTACATTATACGATTTTTCGTAAATTACGATAGATAAATGGCTGGTTCTTTTTTCCTGACACCGTAGGGTCATGTACTTTGACGTGAAAGGGTCAAATTAGCACTCTATTTTCGTTTTTGAGCTTTAATCCCAGAAAAATTGCCTTCAATCAAAAAGCGTTGAGGCCTCGACGCCACCTTGTTTCTGGGCTAACAGCCCATTAGGTAAAACTTATGCCCACCAAGTTTCGTCTTTGAAGTCTTTTCCATTTAGGAGAAATGGCGATGTCATGATTTGTGATGTTTTGTGCATTTGCAATAAGAAGCCATTCGCCATCTGGTGGAATTTACCTGGACAGTGGAAACATTTCCACAATCTGAAAATTGTATAAAACGGAAACCAAATGTCCGAGAGACTTTATTTATTTTATGACTTCCCGGAAGATGTGGCCCAGGGGTATGGCCCGAGACCGTCGGCGTATTTTAAAAACATTTGCGGACTTCTAGTAAGGGGCCGCACATTTGCAATATGGAGATCCTCATCAATCATACAGCAAATGCCATTTGCATCCCTTATGTAGGGAAGTCTTTACATAAAATCTCTCGGATATTTGCTTTCCGTTTTATACTTAAACATTTTCATTTAATTTTCCGCTGAAAATTCCACCGGATGGTGACTGGCTGCTTATTGCAAATCGACAAAACATCACCAAACGGACATGGCCAATTCTCCTAAACGGTAAAGACTTCGAAGACGAAACTCGGTGAGCACAGGTTTGGCCAAATGGGTTTTTGCCCAGAAACAAATGGCATCGAGGCCTCAACGATTTTTGAGTTAAGGTCCATTTTCTGGGATTAAAGGTAAAAAACTGTAATAGAGCGCTAATTTCACCGTTTCACATTAACCTTACAGCGGAAATTCCGTTACCAAATCCGACAACATCCGGTGAAATCGGAGCTAGCCAAAATCAAGATACAAAATCGTAATATTAAACATTTATGATAATACAAGTCTCTTACATCGTTTAAAAGCTTAACGTCTCGTTAATCCAGCCGCTTTGTCAGATTTCAAAAAGCATACCTTAAAAAGTTTCGTATGAACTTTTTGGGGATCTGTAACTGTTTAAAAAAAATATAAAAATATTTTTGAACATCACCAATTTGACATCGGCCACGTCGTGATACGTGATGTTTTGTACATTTGCAATATGATTCCATTCGCCCTCTTGTGGGATTTTCAGGGACAGCGGAAAAATGACCAAAATTTGATTATTTCATAAAACGGAAACCGAATGTACGAGAGAGTGCGTTTGATGACTTCTTGGAAGATCCGGCCCTGCCGCATGGCCCAACTCCGTCCGCAAATTTTACAAACGTTTTCAGACGTCTAGTAAGGGACCGTACATTTGCAATGTGGTCTTTCTCACTAACCATATGGCAAATGTCAAAATGTTCCCTTAAAGTATGCTTCGGAGCTCTGCGAGATTTCTGTGATTTTCTGTGATTTTCTGAAATAACACACACTCACTAAACCCTCCGTAAATGAGTCAGTAACATAAAGACTTAAAACTCAAAATTCTATAATTGCCGACCCCAAGGAGGATATGTGTTCACGTTCAGCTTCCTGTGTAAACTGAAAGTGCCTTAAAATGGTGTCATAGGTGCTGTTTCGAAGGGTTAAAAAGGTCAGATATTTTCAAAACTTCATATGTGTGATTAGGCAACCCCCATGAACTGTAAGTCAGTCATTTCTCCCAACAGATGTCAAAGAAAAGCTCTCTCTCTCACACACACACACACACACACACACACACACACACACACACACACACACACACACACACACACACACACACACACACACACACACACACACACACACACAGCAATGATGGAGTGACAAAGTGCGGTGCTTAGACACACAGAGCCTGCAATGGCATTTCCATATCCTCTAGGCCGTGCCAGGTTCAACGAGATGCCCCGCTTGACTGTAGCTCGCTCGGTCTAAGCACAGCGACCATGAGAAAAAGTAGGCCCAAAATGAAGCCTGCCCCTCAACGTCATTTGCTTTTGGGTGACAGTGAGGGAACCGTGAGGGTGAGAAGCACAATACAACCTCAGGTACGTTCCTGAGGTCCTCCCGATCTGTGCAAGCCTAACCTTGACCGTGTGGCATTAACCCTTAACAGTTAAAATAAGGTGTTTACATCAAACAGGAATACATTGCCTGCACCCCTAAATGCACGTGCATTTGCAATATGATTCAACAGTGAGGAAAATATCACCAAATGGACATGATGAAATCAACACAAAGAGCAATGGAAAGGAACAACTATCACTGCCCGGCCATCCTGTGTTTATCCGGCCAGTCAATTTTGCATTTCTGCAGGATTTTTGATAATGACAAATTCGTGATGGTAAATGCCCATTGAAACATATTGCAAATGCACGTGCATTTGCAATATGATTCAACAGTGAAAAAACATCACCAAATGGACATGAGGAAATCAACACAACAAGCGATGGAGAGGGACCACTATCACTGCCCGGCCATCCCGAGTTCATCAGGCCAGTCAATTTAGCATTTCTGCAGTATTTTTGAGCATGTCAAATTCGTGATGGTACATGGCAAATGGACATAACATCCTGATTTGGCATTTTCAAATCTTTCATATTGCATTTGGACATTTCTTATGGCATTTGGCCCAAAAAAAGTGTATTTTGACTTCCTATGAAATCATATTGCAAATGGACAAAACATATGCCTTTTGCACAAGTAAAAATTGGACAAAAGTATATTTTTAAAGTTCTTACACATGTGTAATTGACAAAAAAATGTAAAGAATTTCGAAAAACGGTCCAGAAAGCACTTTTTTAAGAGGGTGATACGTTTTTGAAAAAATGTTACGTTTTTTCAAAATGTTACTTTGTATGTTGACTTGTGTTACATTTGCAATATGACAAACCACAGTGGAGCGCACTCGCCACCAGTTGGATTTTTAAGTGTTACACTTGGCATTTGCCATATGGCATTTGCAATCAACTTTGAATGAAACAACGCCGAACTTCGCGCCCTCACCATCGAGCGCCACAACACTACAGCCAAAATGGGAGCCACTTAGAAAAACTACAAATTCTAGCTCATTTTTCAAAAAACAAGCATTAAACTTTTTCTAAAGACTTTTGACATCTACTGGAAGCCCCAGGAACTGCAATCTGGGAGGTATTCGTTTGATATTACCATAGACAGCCAATTTAATTATTGGTGAGCTCAACAACAACAAAAATTCCCGGATAGATTCTCGTTGGGTTTTCACTTGCTATATCAGTTATGTTATACTCACAGACATTATTTTAACAGTTTTGGAAACTGTTTCTATCCAATTATATGCATATCCTAGCTTCTGGGCTGAGTAACAGGCAGTTTACTTTGGGCACGTCAGTCATCCGAAATACCGAATACTGCCACCGGCCCACAAGAAGTTAATGGTCATGAACCTATGGTGTAAGGAAAAAAAGAACCAACCATTTATCTAATGTAATTTACGAGAAATAATTCAATGTCCGTTGATTGATGGTTAAAGAAATTTGTTTGTTTTTTTCAAAAAAGTTATAGACACAACTGCAGCGTGTTCAGACGAATCCATTAAGGCTCAACATGATTTCTGTGATTATATGTGATTTTACTAACTCACACACACACACACACAGTCAATAGGGCCGAACTTCGCGCCCTCACCATCGAGCGCCACAACACTACAGCCAAAATGGGAGCCACTTAGAAAAACTACAAATTCTAGCTCATTTTTCAAAAAACAAGCATTAAACTTTTTCTAAAGACTTTTGACATCTACTGGAAGCCCCAGGAACTGCAATCTGGGAGGTATTCGTTTGATATTACCATAGACAGCCAATTTAATTATTGGTGAGCTCAACAACAACAAAAATTCCCGGATAGATTCTCGTTGGGTTTTCACTTGCTATATCAGTTATGTTATACTCACAGACATTATTTTAACAGTTTTGGAAACTGTTTCTATCCAATTATATGCATATCCTAGCTTCTGGGCTGAGTAACAGGCAGTTTACTTTGGGCACGTCAGTCATCCGAAATACCGAATACTGCCACCGGCCCACAAGAAGTTAATGGTCATGAACCTATGGTGTAAGGAAAAAAAGAACCAACCATTTATCTAATGTAATTTACGAGAAATAATTCAATGTCCGTTGATTGATGGTTAAAGAAATTTGTTTGTTTTTTTCAAAAAAGTTATAGACACAACTGCAGCGTGTTCAGACGAATCCATTAAGGCTCAACATGATTTCTGTGATTATATGTGATTTTACTAACTCACACACACACACACACAGTCAATAGGGAGTGACACAGTATGAGGCTTACACAGAGCCTGCAATCAAATCAAATCCAAGTTTATTTGTCACGTGCGCCGAATACAACAGGTGCAGATCTTACTGTGAAATGCTTACTTCCAGGCTCTAACCAACAGTACAAAAAAGGTATTAGGTGAGCAATAGGTAAGTAAAGAAATAAAGCAACAGTAAAAAGGCAATGAAAAATAAAAGTAGCGAGGCTATATACAGTAGAGAGGCTATATACAGTAGCGAGGCTATATACAGTAGCGAGGTTATAAAAGTAGCGAGGCTACATACAGACACCGGTTAGTCAGGCTAATTGAGGTAGTATGTACATGTAGATATGGTTAAAGTGACTATGCATATATGATGAACAGAGAGTAGCAGTAGCATAAAAGAGGGGTTGGTGGGTGGTAGGTGGCGGGGCACAATGCAGATAGCCCGGTTAGCCAATGTGCGGGAGCACTGGTTGGTCAGGCCAACTGAGGTAGTATGCACATGAATGTATAGTTAATGTGACTATGCATACATGATAACAGCAGCGTAAAAGAGGGGTTGAGGGGGGGGGGTTACACAATGCAAATAGCCATTTGATTACCTGTTAAAGGAGTGGCTTTGGGGTAAAACTGTTGAGAAGCCTTTTTGTCCTAGACTCGGCACTCCGGTCGACTTGCCATACGTTAGTAGAGAGAACAGTCAATGACTGGGGTGGCTGGGGTCTTTGACCATTTTTATGGCCTTCCTCTGTTACCGCCTGGTGTAGTGGTCCTGGATGGCAGGCAGCTTAGCCTCAGTGATGTTCTGGGCCGTACACACTTCCTTCTGTAGTGCCTTGCGGTTGGAGGCCGAGGAATTGCCATACCAGTCAGGATGCTCTCGATGTTGCAGCTGTAGAACCTTTTGAGAAACTCAGGACCCATGCCAAATATTTTTAGTTTCCTGAGGGGGAACAGGCCTTGTCGTGCCCTCTTCCCGACTGTGTGTTTGGACCATTCTAGGTTGTTGTTGATGTGGACACCAAGGAACTTGAATCTCTCAACCTGCTCCACTACAGCCCTATCGATGAGAATGGGGGCGTGCTCAGTTCTCCTTTTCCTTTAGTCCACAATCATCTCCTTTGTCTTGGTTACGTTGAGGGATAAGTTGTTGTTATGGCACCACCCGGCCAGGTCGCTGACCACCTCCCTATAGACTGTCTCGTCGTTGTCGGTAATCAGGCCTACCACTGTTGTGTCATCTGCAAACTTAACGATGGTGTTGGAGTCATGCCTGTCCATGCAGTCTTGGGTGAACAGGGAGTACAGGAGGGGACTGAGCACGCACCCATGGGGAGCTCCAGTGTTGAGGATCAGCGTGGCAGAAGTGTTGCTACCTACCCTCACCACATGGGGGCGGCCCATCAGGAAGTCCAGGATCCAGTTGCAGAGCGAGGTGTTTAGTCCCAGGATCCTTAGCTTAGTGATGAGCTTTGAGGGTACAATGGTGTTGAACGCTGAGCTGTAGTCAACGAATAAAATTCTCACATAAGTGTTCCTTTTGTCCAGGTGGGAAAGGGCAGTGTGGAGTGCAATAGAGATTGCATCATCTGTGGATCTGTTTGGGCGGTATGCAAATTGGAGTGGGTCTAGGGTTTCTGGGATAATGGTGTTGATGTGAGCCATTACCAGCCTTTCAAACAACTTCATGGCTACAGACGTGAGTGCAACAGGTCTGTAGTAATTTAGGCAGGTTGCCTTTGTGTTCTTGGGCACAGGGACTATAGTGGTCTGCTTGTGAAACATGTTGGTATTACAGACTCAATCAGGGACATGCTGAAAATGTCAGTGAAGACACCTGCCGGTTGGTCAGCAGATGCCCGGAGCACACGTCCTGGTAATCCATCTGGCCCCACAGCCTTGTGTATGTTGACCTGTTTAAAGTTTTTACTCATGTCAGCTACGGAGAGCGTGATCACACAGCTATCCGGAAAAGCTGATGCTCTAATGCATGCCTCAGTGTTGCTTGCCTCGACGCGAACATAGAAGTGATTTAGCTCGTCTGGTAGGCTCGTGTCACTGGGTAGCTCGCAGTTGTGCTTCCCTTTGTAGTCTGTTAGAGTTTGCAAGCCCTGCCGCATAAGACGAGCGTTAGAGCCGGTGTAGTGTGATTCAATCTTAGCCCTGTATTGACACTGCCTGTTTGATGGTTCGTTGGAGGGTATAGCAGGAATTTTTGTAAGCTTCCGATTTAGAGTCCTGCACCTTGAAAGCGGCAGCCCTACCCTTTAGCTCAGTGCGAATGTTGCCTGTAATCCATGGCTTCTGGTTGGGGTATGTACATACAGTCACTGTGGGCACGATGTCCTGGATGCACTTATTGATAAAGCCAGTGACTGATGTGATGTATTGCTCAATGCCATCGGAAGAATCCCGGAACATATTCCAGTCTGTGATAGCAAAACAGTCCTGTAGTTTAGCATCTGTTTCATCTGACCACTTTTTTATAGACCGGGTCACTGGTGCTTTCTGCTTTAACCTGTTGAGTGTAGGGGGCAGTATTTTGATGTTTGGATGAAAAATGTACCCAAATGAAACTGCCTATTTCTCAGGCACAGAATCTAGAATATGCATATAATTATCAGATTAGGATAGAAAACACTCTAGAGTTTCCAAAACTGTCAAAATATTGTCTGTGAGTATAAGAGAACTGATATTGCAGGCGAAAACCTGAAGAAAATCCAACCCGGAAGTGCTGTTATTCCTGAAAGCTCTCTGTTCCATTGCCTGCCTTCGCTCCATTTAACGGGATATCAACCAAATTCCTTTTCCCATGGCTTCCACATGGTGTGAACAGTCTTTAGACATAGTTTCAGGCTTTTATTTTGAACAATGAGCGAGAAAGATCACATCGCGTCATTGTATGGCTGGGTACCAGCAGCATTTTGCATGCGCAACAGCTTGGAGCAAACATTTTCTCTCTCTCCTATTGAAGAAGGTACAGTGCGGTTGAAATATTATCGAATATATATTGTAAAAACAACCTGATGATTGATTATAAAAAACGTTTGACATGTTTCTACAAACTTTACGTATACTATTTGGAATTTTTATCTGACCAGTCGTGACCGCTCGAGCCTGTGGATTTCTGAACATAACGGGCCAACAAAATGGGGGTATTTTGGATATAAAAATAATATTTATGGAACAAAAGCAACATTTATTGTGTAACTGGGAGTCCCATGAGTGCAAACATCCGAAGATCATGAAAGGTAAGCAATTCATCCGTGACCAATCTACTTGGCTGCTAGCTGTTTGTAATGTTTTATCTGCGGAGAGAGATGTCCTTAAATAAATACTTGTTATGCTTTCGCCGAAAAATACAGACTGTCTGAGCAAAATTCGGCGCTGACCTGCCTAGAGATTTGAGAGAGAACGGGGAGTACGTCTCAAGGTCTAATCTCTGTCGGCTGGGTAGTGAGACACTATGGGCGTAGGATACCTTCCGTTAGTGTGAATGTGCGTAGGATACCTTCTGTTAGTGTGAATGTGTGTGCGTAGCAGGACATTGTGTGCTAATGTTAGTGTGAATATGTGTGCGTATGGTTGTATAAAATGAATTGTTTTGTATTCTTGACTTTACAACATTCCCGTGAATAAACCTTATTGACTATTTTAGCCTCTAGTTTGATTGAATTGGTTTATGAACATTGAGAACATAATTCTCTTAACAGAAGGGTATCACCGTTTACACCCCACAGCATCACAGTTTGCACCCAGAGGGGAGAACATCACAGTTTACACCCCTCAGGGGAGAACATCACAGTTTACACCCACAGGGAAGAACATCACAGTTTACACCCCTCAGGGGAGAACATCACAGTTTACACCCATAGGGAAGAACATCACAGTTTACACCCCACACAGAAGAACATCACAGGGAAATACCTAATACAAACCAGATCTAACAGCTTTCATTGACACACTAAAGGGTTATGGAGGCAGGCCAACAGCAAACAAACACACACACACCTCCAAAAAATGACAAGCCAAACCAAAAATCTCTACAGGATGGGTGCCCCTAATCCTGGACTGTTGTTGCTAATGTGCGCTAATGTAACTAGAATTACATTGTATATAACAGACAACTTTCCAGGACAAAGACATATCTGACATGGGCAGAAAGCTTAAATTCTTGTTAATCTAACAGTAGTGTACAATTTACAGTAGCTATTACAGTGAGAAAATACCATGCTATTGTTTGAGGAGAGTGCACAACAACAAAACACTTTTATCATAGAAACTGGTTTGATACATTCACCTCTGAAGGTAAATAATGTCCTTACATTCAGTAATCTTGCTCTGACTTGTCATCCTGAGGGTCCCAGAGATACAATGTAGCATCATTTTATTTATTAAAATCCATTTTTATGTTCAAAAGAAGGATCTGGGTTCTACAGTTTGACCCCACTGCTGTCTCTGGCTCCACACCCACCCCGCCCGGCCATCTAGATGTGTGAAAGTTAGTGTATAAACTAATGATCCGTCATGTATGACATTTCTGGGAGTGTGTAAACAAAAAAATATATATTACCATAGCAATTTGTATGTTCTCTATAGTTAAGTACTTGAACAAGTATAAATTGACCAATTCGGCAGATTTTGGCAAACACCTGGCAGAGTTACTACAACATATTGTGCAGTAATGTAATTCTTCACTGGATTAGTCTGAAACTTTGTACACACACTGGTGCCATGTATGTTTTTCTTTGTAATATATTTGACCAGATCTAATGTGTTATATTGTCATAAATTCATTTCATTTTTCCACAAACTTAAAAGTGTTTCCTTTCAAATGGTAACAAGAATATGAATATTTAAACCCTTATGAAGGATCGTATGCTTTTTTCAATTTTCTCCTATAATGGCATACCCAAATCTATCTGCCTGTAGTTCAGGACCTGATGCAGGATATGTAAATTATTGATCTGCATATTCACTCGCCTGCTTAAGCCGGTAGCACCAATGTGCAGGAAGAAACACCATTCACCTGATGTCGTTGCCAGCCTGCAGTACCCGGGAAACCACAACGAGTCGCTCCAGCACGATGAGCCAAGTAAAGACTCCCCCGGGCCAAACAGTCCCCTAACACGGGCGATGCAGGGCCAATTTTCCTTGCCCTATGGGATTCCCAGTCACGGCCCGTCGTGACACAGCCTGGGATCAAATCCGGGACTGTAGTAATGCCACAAGCACTGCAATCCAGTGCCTTAGACCACTGCACCACTCATGAGGCCTGTACACACCTTTTTTATTCATATATTGTACGTAACATCCAAACACACATTTCATGTACAATATTTTTGACATTGCATGTTCTAATATTTGTATATGTCTTATTTCCATGTTGTTGATGTTGCGTGTATTGTTATCTATTACTGCACTGTTACTGCACTGTTGGAACAGTAACATTTTAACATCAATAACATTTTGCAAAATATGTGTACGCAACCAATCAAATTAGATTTTATTTGGATTTGTGTGTGTGTGTGTGTCTTGATTCATCACAACCTCATTATTAACCTGGAGCTAATGAACCCTTAACAGACACCAAGCAATAAACTGGAACTTCTGTGAAGGAAGGAAGGAAGGGAGGGAGGGAGGGAGGGAGGGAGGGAGGGAGGGAGGGAGGGAGGGAGGGAGGGAGGGAGGGAGGGAGGTCGGGAGGGAGGGAGGGAGGGAGGGAGGGAGGGAGGGAGCGGGAGAGAGGGAGAGGGAGAGGGAGAGAGAGAGGCAGAGAGAGAGGGAGAGAGGGGGAGATTGAGAGGGGGGGAGGGAGAAAAACAGTTCACCTACAGGACACATGGTGGAATAATTTGGAGGTGTGTAATAGTTATTTCAATTAAATTCAAAAGATTTTATTGGCATTGGGATCATATGACCACATTGCCAAAGCAAGTGAAATAGATAATAAACAAAAGTGAAATAACAAATCTGACATAAACTCACAAAAGTTTCAAAGGAACAGAGACATTTCAAATGTCATATTATGTCTCTATACAGTGTTGTAACGATGTGCCAATACTTAAAGCACAAAAGGGAAAATAAATAAACATGAATATGTGTTGTATTTAGAATGGTGTTTGTTCTTCCCTGGTTGCACTTTTCGTGTGGCAACAGTTCACATATCGTCTTTCTCTGACACTCCCACGTCTCAACTCCTACCTGCAACTCTGACCCCCCACCCCCCCCCCCCCCCCCCCGACTCCCCTCCCCCTAACAACCCTCCCCTTGCCTCCCCTACCCCTGCAACCCCACTAAACGCCATATAGTATCAACCTCCAATGACACTATAAAAGAGAGGGAAAGAGAGTAAGCAAGAGAGAGAGGGGGAGAGTACAGCTATGAGTACAGCTATGAGGGTCAGGCAATATATTAACCTTTACTTATCTATAGTCATGATACTGAACTCCTCGTCTCTGAGCCTTCAATTGAACTACTCCTCTGCCTTGTCCACTTCCTCGTCCTGTCGTCTGCGGGAGCATTTCAGTCTGAATGGGATGTACCAGAAGGGTGATGTGATTCTGGGAGGTCTGTTTGAGGTCCACTACTTCACTGTGTTCCCTGAGCTATCTTTCACATCAGAACCCAAGCAGCTCTACTGTGAGGGGTGAGTATTCATCTACTGGACTGGACTGGATGTGTGTCTGCACCTCTCCTAAAAAGGACAGATAGACATCCCTTCTATAAGAAGCCTCACTATGATCAGTTTTAACCAACCCTGACCTACTGGGTTCTTGTTACATTGGTGAATAGTACATTGCGGTTTCAAAATATATGTGAATAAATTGTGTGTATTCCATTGTTTTCTATCATTATTCCTGTTTTCTAAGCAAATTTACCTTTAATTAAGATAAAGCTATTTTATTATCTATCCTTGACAAAAGTAACTTGTTTTCTCCTCTCAACCCCTTATGACAACACTCTCTCACACACCACTTAAGAGGTGCACAGGGTTCAACACATCTAGAGCGATTTAAAACATTTACAAATTGATTGAATGTTCCTTTTCAGTTTTACCAGTTGTGGTTTCCAGCAGGCCCAGACTATGGCGTTTGCAGTAGATGAAATCAACAGAAACCCTGACCTTCTGCCAAACATCAAGCTCGGATACCAGCTCTACGACAACTGCCTGAAGCTGGGAGTAGCGCTCCGTGCTGCCATGTCATTGGCCAGTGGGACAGAGGAAGAGTTCCTATTGTATGAGACTTGTTCTGGGTCACCCCCGGTGCTAGGGATTGTGGGAGACCCAGGGTCCACACACTCCATAGCCATCTCCAGTGTCCTAGGGCTGTTCCGGGTTCCCATGGTAAATCAGAAAGAATAGAAAGATGACATCATTATTGGAAATGTCCTTCTTGTATTGGTCTTAAATGTGTCTAGGCATGAAACCTTTCTATTTCATTAATTATTTGAAGAAAATAGAATTAATCATTTTATATTTCTCTCCATCAGGTGAGTCACTACTCCACATGTTCCTGTCTGAGCAACCGGGGAAAATACCCATCCTTCTTCAGAACCATCCCCAGTGACGCCTTCCAGGTCTGTCTCTAGAAGGCTACAATGACATAATTACACAGTGAACCGTCAGCTCCCATGTATACTCACTATACCCTTTATACTGTGTAATGGCATCACAGGTAAATAAAAGGTTCAATAAATGAAAAAAAGCTTAGATAAGGCTAAATAAAAGGTGACAAAAATAATGTATGTAATTTATGTTGATCTCTCTATACTCTTCAGTCTCTGTAATAACATCAGTAATGTCTAATCTCTGTTGATGTGATCTCAGGTGCGAGCCATGATCCAGATCCTACGTCGGTTGGGTTGGACCTGGGTGGGACTGGTGTTCAGTGATGATGACTATGGAGTTCATGCTGCCCGGTCCTTCCACTCAAGCCTGGCCGAGTCAGGGGGCTGTGTGGCCTATTCCCAGGTCCTGCCCAAAGACAACCGCCCCACTGAGCTGCAGAGGATCGTGGGAGAGATCAAGAGCTCCTCTGCTCGTGTGGTGGTGGTGTTCTCCAACGAGGCCTACCTGCTCCCTCTGGTGGATGAGGTTCAGAGAAAAAAAATATTTGTAATACCATTTAGCAGATGCTTTTATCCAAAGACACTTACAGTCAGTGATGTGTGCATATATTTTACATATCGGTGTCCCTGGACAGTTAGTGCATCCATCCTCAGATATCTAGGGGGGGACAACCACACATCACTGAATTAGTAAGTATGTTTTATCATCAAATGCATTCTACAGACATTATTACAGCCATAACAGCCATAACAGCTGTAGGATGTTACCCCTCTCACAAACAACAGTGTATAAAAGTGTTACAGCGTATTACCATTGGGGTGGTCTGATTATAAAATATAAATCCCGTTTTTCAAGGTGGTGGTGCAGAATGTGAAGGGTCTCCAGTGGATCGCCAGTGAAGCCTGGAGCACTTCCTCTGTGTTTCACACCCCCCGTCTCATGCCCTACCTGGGGGGTACCCTGGGTATCGCCATCCGTCGTGGAGAGATTCCCGGCCTCAGGGACTTCCTGCTTAGCATCCGCCCCGACGACCAACCTGACAATAACCTTGGAAACAACATGGTGAAGATTTTGTTGTCTTTTAACTCCAACAATTTAATTACTACATACATTATATTTAAAACATTTCTAAGGCTACTTTGCCTACAAATACTACATTACAGAAGATAAAAACTAGTGTTCCTCTTTAACATTTCCTTCTCTGTTCTGGTAAGGTGAGACAGTTCTGGGAGGCTGTGTTTGGGTGCAGGTTGGAGCCCCCAGCAGGTTGGGTGGAGGCTGGGGGTGATGTATGTACAGGTCAGGAGGACCTGAGGGATGTGGAGACCAACTGTGGGGATTTATCTGAGCTCAGGCCGGAGTATAACGTGTATAAGGCAGTATACGCCCTGGCCCATGCCCTGCATGACCTACTGCAGTGTGTGCCAGGGAGAGGACCTTTCAGTGGGAACCGATGTGCCAGCCTACAGAGACTGGAGCACTGGCAGGTGGGATATATTCCTACTCAAGCACACAAACACTGTTTTCTAAGTCAAGGACCCCTGACCTCATACTGTCTTTTGTCTACATAATCTCCTCCTCATTCCTCTCTTCCCTCTGTTCCCTCCATCCCCCTCCTCTGACCAGTTGGTCCATTACCTGCAGAGGGTGAACTTCACCACAGGGTTTGGCGATCACGTTTCTTTCGATGATAACGGGGACGCCTTGGCCATCTATGACATCCTGAACTGGGTGTGGCTCCAGGACGGGAGCATAGAGGTGAAGACTGTGGGTGTGATTGACGAATCAGCCCCCACAGGACAAGAGCTCACACTGGACGAGGACAGAATTTTCTGGAATTTTGAGTCAAAAAAGGTAATTTGTAAAGTTATATAGCTACAGAGCATATTTCACTACTGCAACAGAAACAGTGTAAACTCATTATCAGTGGAGGGCAAAGAAGCATTAAATATGGGTGTGTAAATATGGGAGAATAAATATGGGCATATAAAAGTCTGATGTTCTCCCTCCTAGGACGTCATTGTAAACAAGAATTTGTACTTTAACTGACTTGCCTATTTAAATAAAGGTTAAATTCCCCCTCACCTTCGTCCTTATAGCCCCCACGATCAGTGTGCAGTGAGAGCTGTCCCCCAGGCACCCGTGTAGCCAGGAAGAAGGGGGAGCCTGTCTGCTGCTTCAACTGCATCTCCTGTGCTGAGGGAGAGGTCAGCAACACCACAGGTCAGTGAAATTAATATCATTTAAAGAATTTGAGGGTGGTTTGGGGCTGTAGAAAAGGTTTTCCACATTTGCTTTGTCTGTCTTTCTGTCAGACTCTGCCGAGTGCTCGAGATGTCCAGAGGACTTCTGGTCCAGCCCGGAGCGTGACCTCTGCATCCCTAAGGGGGTTGAGTTCCTCTCCTACCAGGAATCCCTGGGACTCTCCTTGATGACAGCCTCGTTGCTAGGAGCCCTCATCTGTGCAGTGGTCCTCGGAATCTTCACCCGCTACCGGAACACGCCTGTTGTCAAGGCCAACAACTCTGAGCTGAGCTTCCTGCTTCTGCTTTCACTCAAACTCTGCTTCCTGTGCTCGCTGCTGTTCATTGGCCGGCCCCGGCTGTGGACGTGTCAGCTGAGGCATGCAGCATTTGGTATCAGCTTTGTTCTCTGTGTCTCTTGTATACTGGTGAAGACAATGGTGGTGCTGGCTGTGTTCAGGACCTCTAAGCCCGGGGGCAATGCCAGCCTGAAGTGGTTTGGTGCTGGGCAGCAGAGAGGAACAGTCCTGGTTCTCACCTCATTCCAGGCTGCTATCTGCACAGCCTGGCTGGTTTCAGCCTCTCCAACTCCACACAAAAACACGCGCTACCATAATGATAAGATTGTATATGAGTGTGTGGTGGGGTCGGTAGCAGGGTTCGGAGCGTTGTTAGGCTACATCGGCCTCCTGGCATTCCTTAGCTTCCTCTTGGCTTTCCTGGCCAGGAATCTTCCAGACAACTTCAACGAGGCCAAGTTCATCACCTTCAGCATGCTGATCTTCTGTGCTGTGTGGATCTCCTTCGTCCCTGCCTACATCAGCTCTCCTGGGATGTACGCAGACGCTGTGGAGATATTCGCCATCTTAGCTTCCAGCTTTGGCCTTCTGGTGGCGCTGTTCGGCCCAAAGTGTTACATCATCCTGCTGAGGCCAGAGAGGAACACCAAGAAGGCTCTGATGGGCCGGGCCACAACCAAGACATAGGGAGAATCTCAATTTAATTTCCTTGATTCCTCATGTCCTCTCTCCTCACCTTCTTCTCAAAACCCATTGGATGTGAAGGTTAGGTGGAGCGGGACATCTAACCTTCTCATTCATTGGGTTTTGAATTGGAGACCGAGGAGAGAGGACACGAGGAATCACAGAAATTAAATTGAGATTATCCCAATAGCTCAATAGCATAACAAGACGTCCTCTGCGCTGATCTGAAATATGAACACTAGGTGGGGGTACTATGCCTGCTAGGGATTTACTTCACACTCTTTCATGCAAAGAAAGGAAAGGAGACATGTATAGTAACAGAGTATGATGGTCTCAAATAGTTTGAAGTAGCTCCTTTTAGTTTCCACTTCTGTTTGTAGTTTGATGGCAATAAATCAAATCAAATCAAAGAGTTTTTATCATTCTGTTAGTACCCTAGTTATGTGTAGTAGCATGTTATTAATTATAATTTAACCTTCTGTGAGTAAATATTAATCACGTAATAAATTATTTCTTTCCCTGGGCAGTTAAGAAGGATTTTGATTTATTTAATTTGTCTATGTGTGTCGCTTTAAACTTCTAGGGGATAGGTATTCCCCGATGAGTGGGTTTCTGCATCGAATGGCTTTCGATTGAATCATCACATCGTGTGGAACAGCATAACATACCTGTTCCTTCTAAAGGATTATGCTGCCACACTTATTCATCAATGAATGAATTATTAATTAATGCAAATGTTCATTTAATAAAACAGTTTGACTTGAAAGGAGTTGCTTGTATGTGTTTTTATTGAACCGTTGAAATTTACAAAGATATTTTTATTAAAATGTCAGGAAACTGTGTCATATGGGAAAAGAGAATTACACACCTTATAAAATGTGAAAACAAATGAACAACATTTTTAATTAACCATATCTAATTTAATTTATTGGTTTTCAGAATTGACTTTCAGGGGGAAATGGATGTCATTAAAGTCTATTGATGATGGTAAAGAAAAGTCATGTTGTGATTCAGAGGAAGACGTTCTGTTCTGTTGACTCACTGTTGATTCACTGTAGACTCACTGTTGACTCACTATTGAATCACTGTTGACTCATCCGTGAGTCACTGCTGACTCACTATTGAATCATTAGAAACATACGCAACCAGCAGGGTAGGAAAGTCCTGTTCATTTGTGTCCATCAACGTTAGGTATTGTCTGTTAAATATGTAACTTGCTGGTAAGTATTATACAATGTATCATGTCATTCTTTGTTAAGTTTATCCATACAAAACAATAGTGAGATGGTGTTATTAACTAAACACAAAGATGAAAATATTTGGACATCATATATTTCTTGGTGGTTTCTAATTTGACATAATGTGTTTCTTGGTGGTTTCTAATTGGACATCATGTGTTTCTTGGTGGTTTCTAATTGGACATCATGTGTTTCTTGGTGGTTTCTCATTGGACATCATGTGTTTCTTGGTGGTTTCTATTTGGACATCATGTGTTTCTTGGTGGTTTCTCATTGGACATCATGTGTTTCTTGGTGGTTCTCATTGGACATCATGTGTTTCTTGGTTGTTTCTAATTGGACATCATGTGTTTTTTGGTGGTTTCTAATTGGACATCATGTTTTTCTTGGTGGTTTCTAATTGGACATCATGTATTTCTTGGTTGTTTCTCTCTGGTCTCAGGAAGATGATGTAACACTTCGGAGCGAAGCTGCAGAGCAGTAACCCAAAGCTGGAAGCTAAGATGTCGAATATCGCCACAGCGTCTAAGTATCTACCAGGAGAGCTGACGTAGTCAGGGACGAATGAAATCCACACACCACAGAAGATCAGCATGCTGAAGTTGATGAGCTTGTCCTCGTTGAAGTTGTCTGGGAGTTTCTTGGCCAGGAAGGCTAAGAGGAGACAGAGGGAGGCCAGCAGGCCAATGTAGCCTAGCACCAGAGAGAAACTGACCACAGAGCCAACCTCACACTCGAGGATGACTTTTGACCCCTTGAGGCCTAGGTCACGGTAAGGCAGGGGAGGCTCACGGACAGCCACACGGCACAAATGATCACCTGTGTTTACAAACACAATTACAAACACAATTTATTTATCTTATAAGTTATTGATTAGTTAGAAACAGGAAGCTCAGCTCCAAGTTTTTTGCCCACACCTGGAAGGGTTACACATACATGGTACCGTATAAGAATACTCAATATGATCCCATTTAACACTTTAATAAAGATCTTACCAGAGGGGTGTTGCGGTGGTACACAAAGAACATAAACACAGCCACTGTTGACACAGCGCCGCACACGGCAACAGTGGTCAGGGTGACGCCCATGACGTCGTTGAAGGAGAGGAACTCGAGCTGACGAAGGATGCAGGCGGTCCGATGGCTGTTGGACCAGAACTCCAGAGGACAGTGGTCACATTGCATAGAGCCTGCGAGATTTAACTCACTACTATAATGATTGAAAAGCATCATTACTCATTCAGTGTAATAAGTCTTAACCTGCTGAGTGTAGGGGGCAGTATTTTGATTTTTGGATGAAAAACATACCCAAATTTAACTGCCTATTTCTCAGGCCCAGAATCTAGAATATGCATATAATTCAGATTAGGATAGAAAAGACTCTAAAGTTTCCGAAATGGTCAAAATATTGTCTGTGAGTATAACAGAACTGATAATAGAACTGATAACAGAACAAAACCTGAGGAACATACAACCAGGAAGTGGCCTCTATTTGGAATGCTCCAATGTTCCATTGAATGCCTTCCCTCCATTTAAAGGGATATCAACCAGATTCCTTTTCCTATGGCTTCCCCGTGTTGTGAACAGTCTTTAGACATAGTTTCAGGCTTTTATTTGTAAAAATTAGCGAGAAAGATCACTTCGCGTCAGTGTATAGCTGGGTGTCACCAGAATTTTGCTTGCAAAACAGTTTGGAGCAGCCATTGTGTCTCTCTCTTTTATTGACAAAGCTAAAGTCCCGATGATATATTGAAAAAACAACCTGAGGATTGATTATAAAAAATGTTTGACATGATTCTGTGGACATTACGGATACTATTTGGAATTTTTGTCTGCGATGTCGTGACCGCTCGAGCCTATGGATTTCTGAACATAACGCGCCAAACAAATGGAAGTATTTTGGATATAAAAATAATCTTTATGGTACAAAAGGAACATTTATTGTGAGTGCAAACATCCGAAGATCATCAAAGGTAAGCGATTTAATAATTTATTGCTTTTCTGACATTCGTGACAAATCTACTTGGCGGCTAGCATTTTGTAATATTTTGTCTACTGAGAGAGATGTTCTTACATAAACGCTTGAAAATGAACTAATTTTAGTAAGTTAATTTGAATTTGGCGCGCTGCGATCCAGCTGATGTTGACGTAAATGATCCCGCTAACGGGATGGGTGCATCAAGAAGTTTTAAGTAATCATTAACACACGACAGACTGTGGGAATAACCACACACCTCAGTGATGTGAGATGGCCGATATTCTGTACACTGACCTGTGGTGTTGCTGACCTCTCCCTCAGCACAGGAGATGCAGTCGAAGCAGCAGACAGGCTCCCCCTTCCTCCTGGCTACACGGGTGCCTGGGGGACAGCTGTCACTGCACACTGACACAGGCACCTGTACATGCCATGTAAATAATTTCATTTGAACAAAACCATTCACTTCATGTTTTAAAAATGGTCTTTCTTACCGTATTAGATACTGTGTTCCACTGGATGGCTGATTGGTTGATGAGGAGATTGGACCCGTCTACACAGCCAATTGTGACAAGTTTGAGCAACCCCTGGGGCGTGGCCTGCCAGGTCAGAAGGTCGTACACAGCAGGGACGTCCGTGCCCCGGAAGTAGAACGGCACCCCAAGTAGAGTGGTGAAGTTAACTTGGTTCAGGTGCTGCAACAGCTTGGAGGAGTGGAGACACAAACATGACCATTACACTGTTAATATGATGTAATAACTCAAAACATATCCCCATAGTGACTATTAAGTGGACATGCATTTTTATGATATTAAATAACAAAAAGGATTACATTGGCATGACGAATTCAATGCAGCATACACAGCCAGGTACACGTTATAGGTTATTCTCAGCTGGGAGGTGTCTGTGAAGGGGCACTGTATCCCCTCCAGAGTCTCTGCCCAACTGCAGGAGGCCAGGCATGGACGAGGGGAACTGGAGGTGGGAGGAGGGGTGTGTGGTAGTGACACAGAGGGGTTTGGAGGAAGGGGAGAGGGAAGCAGAGAAGTGCAAGGGCATGTGCTGCTCCAGGGCTACACCCAATCTCCGTTTCCCAGAGTTCCATCAACAGGACATATCCGGGTGGAGAATTCGAAGGTGAGCAGCAGACTTCGTGAAAATTAATATTTGTGTCTCAAAACTTTTGGATACGACTGTAAATTCAATTCTGCATTTATTTTTTTTGTAAACTGAGCAAGAATTTATAAAGTCAAAGTTAAAATTAGAAGTAAAACTAAAAAATACTTTCATGGCCAGACGATTGTAGTCATTGTCTACAGCGATAGCCCCAACACAGGTCCATGAGTGTACAAAATATTAGGAACACTTTAAGTTGGACCTCCTTTTGCCCTCAGAACAGCCTCAGTTCGTTGGGGCATGAACTCTACAAGGTGTCGAAAGATTTCCACAGGGATGCTGGTCCATGTTGACTCCAATGATTCCCACAGTTGTTCAAGTTGGCTGGATGTCCTTTGGGTGGTGGATCAGTCTTGATACACATGGGTAACTATTGAGCGTGAAAACCCCAGCAGCACTGCAGTTCTTGACACAAACCGGTGTGCCTGGCACCTACTACCATACCACGTTCACAATCTTTTGTCTTGCACATTCACCCTCTGAATGGCCAATATACACAATCCATGTATACATTTTCTCAAGGCTTATTTTTTTAAATCATTCTAACCAGTCTCCTCCCCTTCATCTACACTGATTGAAGTGCCATCAAGAACAGATCTTAACTTTCACTTGGATTCACTTGGTCAGTCTATGTCATGGAAGAGCAGGTGTTCCTAAAGTTTTGTCCACTCAGTATATAACCTGGTTGTTGAGAGAGAGACTAAGGACACAATGACATCAATATGTTTCTTATGAAGTACTAAATAACCTCAAAAATGGTCTCAGTAAATACTAGACTATCTGAAATATGATCAATTAAAGTTTTATGGCAATTGTTCTAGCCATTGCACTTCCAGGTTGTGTGGAGAGAGACTGACCACAGGCACAGAGTGGCTGATGAATGATGGTGTCACGACTTCCGCCGAATTCGGGTCCTCTCTTTGTTCGGGTGGCGCACGGCGGTCGGCGTCGCCGGTCTTCTAGCCTTCGTCGATCCACTTTTCATTTTCCATTTGTTTTGTCTTGTTTTTCAACACACCTGGTTTCAATTCCCTCATTTACTTGTTGTGGATTTAACCCTCTGTTCCCCCCATGTCTTTGTGTGGGATTGTTTATTGTGCTTGTGCACGTTCCCCGGGAGCGCACAACGGATTATTTTGTGCCCATTTTCTTTGTTGTTCTGGATGCAGTTGGTTTTGCTTAATAAATCTCTGGCTATTACCCAGTTCTGCTCTCCTGCACCTGACTTCTCTGCCGCAAATTACTCACCCCGCTACAGAATCCCACACCTCAACATAAGGGTCAGCAGGAGCAGGTGCCCCTGTAAAAGGGGTGGGGGATCGCATCCGGGGGCATGCGGCGATGCGCCACCATTTCGGCGGCGCCATGGACCGCGTTGTCCAAACCATGGACTGCTGGGATAGAGAGGGAGTTCCTCCAGCACCTCCGCCAGCACAACCGGGGTCTCCACTACTCGCTCCCCCTTCAACCGGTCCCAGTGGGATTCGTCTCACCCTTCACAGGGAGTATGATGGGACGGCTGCACGCTGCCAGGGTTTCCTGTTGCAGCTCGACCTCTACCTGGCAACCATCCACCCGGCTCCTTCAGGCCGGGGAAGGTGGAAGGGCGAAGTGCGAGACGAAGGGGGAAGGGCGAGATGAAGGTGTCCGGGGGAAGGGCGAGACAAAGGTGTCCGCCCTCGTCACGTGCCTCTCTGGGAAAGCCTTGGATTGGGCCAACGCCATGTGGGGAGCAGGAGATGCGGCGCTGGACAATTTCTAGGATTTCACTCCCCGCTCCCGGGCAGTCTTCGACCCGAGGGTAGAGTGGCGGGTAATGTCTCTTCCATCTGAGGCAGGGGACGAGGAGCGCCCAGGAGTTCGCCATGGATTTTCGGACCCTGGCCCCCGGCGCGGGATGGAACAATAGGGCCCTGTTCGACCACTATCGCTGCAGTTTGCACGAGGACGTCTGCTGGGAGTTGACCTGCAGGGACACCACCCTCACCTTCAACCAGCTGGTGGACCTGTCCATTCGGCTGGATAACCTGCTGGCTACCCGCAGACGTCCAGTTCTGTTGGTTCCATCCCCCAGCACCACCGCTTCTGTGCCCATGGAGCTGGAAGGTGCTGTGCGTAGGGAGACAGGAGAAGGGAATGGACATGGCTGGGAATTTTATAGACAGATCGTTCGCCCTTAGTTTGGGGATCCCCATTGTTCCCGTGGCTGTGCCCTTCCACGTTCACACTTTAGACAGTCAACCATTAGGGTCAGGGTTGATTAGGGAGGCCACCGCTCCTCTGGGTATAGTGGCGCAGGGGGGTCACATGGAGAGAATCAGTCTCTTTCTCATTGACTCTCCTGTGTTTCCCATGGTGCTAGGCCTACCCTGGTTAGCTTGTCATGACCCCACTGTTTTACGGCAACAGAGTGCTCTCACGGGGTGGTCACGAGAGTGCTGGGAGAGGTGTTAGGGATTTCCGTAGGTGCTACTATGGTGGAAAGACCAGACAAGGTCTCCACCGTGCGCATTCCCCCTGAATATGCCGATTAGGCTTTCGCCGTCTCCAAAAAGAAGGCGACTAAATTACCACCCCATCGACGGGGCTATTGTGCGATAAATCTCCTGGTAGACGCTGCACTTCCCAGGAGTCATGTGTATCCCCTGTCACAGGCAGAGACGTCGGCTATGGAAACATATGTCTCCGAATCGCTGCGTCACGGGTACATTCGGTCCTCCACTTCACCAGCCTCCTCAAGTTTATTTTTTGTGAAGAAGAAGGAGGGAGGTCTGTGCCCGTGTATTGACTATCGAGGTCTAAACCAGATCACGATGAGGTACAGTTAACCGCTACCGCTCATCGCCACAGCGACGGGGTGGGTTTCTTCACCAAAGTAGATATCAGGAGTGCTTACAACCTGGTGCGTATCAGGGAGGGAGACGAGTGGAAGACGGCGTTCAGTACGACCTCAGGGCATTATGAGGACCTCGTCATGCCGTACAGGTTGATGAATGCTCCATCAGTCTTCCAAGCCTTTGTAGACAAGATTTTCAGGTTCCTGCACGGGCAGGGTGTAGTGGTGTATATTGATGACATTCTATACTCCGCTACACGCGCTGAGCATGTGTTCCTAGTGCTCAGGGTGCTTGGTTGACTGTTGGAGCATGACCTGTACGTCAAGGCTGAGAAATGCCTGTTCTTCTAGCGGTCCGTCTCCTTCCTAGGGTACCACATTTCCACCTCGGGAGTGGAGATGGAGAGTGACCGCATTTCAGCCGTGTGTAATTGGCCGACTCCCACTACGGTAAAAGAAGTGCAGCGGTTCCTGGAGTTTGCCAATTACTACCGGTGGTTTATCCAGGGTTTTGGTCAGGTTGCAGCTCCCATTACCTCACTGCTGAAAGGGGGTCCAGTACGTTTGCAGTGGTCGGCTGAGGCGGACAGAGCTTTCGGTTACCTGAGGGCTCTGTTTACCTCGGCTCCCATGCTGGCCCTTACGGATCCCTCTTTGGCATTCATAGTGGAGGTGGACGCGTCCGAGGCTGGGATAGGAGCTGTGCTCTCTCAGCGCTCGGGTACACCAACGAAGCTCCGCCCCTGTGCCTTCTGAAGGAGTGGAGACATTGAGGGGGCTAAACACACTTTTCTCATCTCGACGTACCACCGCAATCTGGAGTATATCCAGGCAGCGAGGAGATTGAACCCTCGCCAGGCAAGGTGGGTCATGTTTTTCACCCATTTTGTTTTTTCCATTTCCAACAGACCAGGTTCCCAGAACGTGAAGGCAGATGCACTGTCCCAGCTGTATGACACAGAGGAGTGGCCCATGGATCCCACTCCCATACTCCTGGCCATTACGTGCACCTGCCCAGAGGGAAGCTACACCCCTTACCCGTTCCACAGAGGCCTTGGTCGCACCTGTCGGTGGATCTCCCCCCTCACAGGGAAAACCACGATCCTGGTTGTTGTGGATCGGTTCTCTAAGTTCTGCCGTCTCCTCCCTCTGCCCGGTCTCCCTACGGCCCTACAGACTGCGGAGGCCTTGTTTAACTATGTCTATAACCATCGTTGATCCACTTTTCATTTCAATTTTTTTGTCTTGTTTTTCCACACATCTGGTTCCAATTCCGTTAGATTTGCTTAATAAATCTCCGGTTATTACCCAGTTCTGCTCTCCAGCGCCTGACTTCTCTGCCGCCAATTACACAACCCGCTACAGATGGTCTGAGTGGACGATGCATCACCAATGACCAGAGGAACAGGGCAGTCACTAGATGGCCATGCTGGACAGGACAGAATACCCATAACATGGTTGTTTAATCAGAACTACATGATACCAAGTACATGAATTACAGTATTTGTTATTAATTTACTGTAGGATCTCCACAATATTAGTGGCTCTTTGGCAAATACATTTCAATACATTTTAATGTTAGGTAAAGATGAGGTTGAGGTTAGTGGTTAAAATCACATTTGAGGTTATAAATCTCTGTAGTTTCTGATGTTCCCCCCTGACACCAGGTACAGTGCCCCTCACAGGCTCCAGGGGTGCTGACTACAGCTGTCCAGGATACGGTAGCCCAGCCGGACCCAGTAGGAAGGGGTTACATCTATGACTAATTGCCCACCACTCCACCATGGACTTGAACAGCCTTTACGACCAGGTACATCTCTACAAGGCAGCAATCCCAACTTTTGCCAGAACCCTGAAGGACATAACCCTAAACCGTAGTCCCTGCACCTCATACAGGAGCAACAGAGAAACGGACACCCCGCCCAGACGAGCGAGACACCCTCCCAGACCTGCAAGTCCCCCTCCCGAAGGACCTGCAGTGAGAGAACCCACACCAAGAGGACCTACACCCAGACCACAGCATCACCAGCCACACCCCAACCAGCTAAGACCACCCCAAGCAAACCCTGGCCAAACCCTATAAAGGACCCCCTATATCATACCTATGCCCCTTCTACCCACCCCATGCCCCTGCCCCTGAGGCAAGGATCTCAACATGACAGCAGACATATGCCCAGACAGACCCAACCCCCACTATTACACCAGTCCAAGCCACATCCTGCAACCTAAGAAGTATGTATCCGATGCTCAACATTCTTTGCTCACACCTACTGTGATGGTTCGGACCTTAACCACAAAAACAGCACTAGACACTATGGAACACAAAGCTTATACTGTCTCATCCTGGAATATACAAGGTCAGGTCAAAGAGAAGGAACCAGACATTGTCATCCTACAAGAAACATGGTTTAAAGGAGACCGAACCACTGGTTGCCCTCTAGGTTACAGAGAGCTGGTAGTACCATCCACCAAACTACCAAATGTGGAAGAGACTAAGGGGGTATGCTAATTTGGGGGAGTGTGCAAAGCTGTCATAAATGCAAAGAGTGGCTACTTTGAAGAATCTCAAATATAAAATATATTTTGGGCGGCAGGGTAGCCTAGTGGTTAGAGCGTTCAAATCCCTGAGCTGACAAGGTACAAATCTGTCGTTCTGCCCCTTTTTTTAAATTTGTAATTTTCTTTTACCTTTATTTAACCAGGCAAGTCAGTTAAGAACAAATTATTATTTTCAATGACAGCCTAGAAACAGTGGGTTGTTAACTGCCTGTTCAGGGGCAGAACGACAGATTTGTACCTTGTCAGCTCGGGGATTCAAACTTGCAACCTTTCGGTTACTAGTCCAACGCTCTAACCACTAGGCTACCCTGCCGCCCCGCTGAACAGGCAGTTAACCCACTGTTCCTAGGCCGTCATTGAAAATAAGAATTTGTTCTTAACTGACTTGCCTAGTTAAATAATAATGTAGTTTTGATGTCTTCACTATTATTCCACAATATAGAAAACTAGCAAAAAGAAACAAAAGCCCTTGAATGAGTAGGTGTGTCCAAACTTTTGACTCAAATACAAATCTTAGATTCAGCTATTAAAGACTACCAGAACCAACTGGATTCTCCAATTACATTAAATGAACTACAGGACAAAATACAATCAATAACAACCCAAAAAGGCCTGCGGGGTTAATGGTATCCTAAATTAAATTATAAAATATACAAACCACAAATTCCAATTGGCTATACTTAAACTCTTTAACCTCATCCTCTGCTCGGGAAAATTCCCCAATATTTGGAACCAAGGACTGATCACCCCAATCCAGAGAAGTGGAGACAAATTTGACTCCAATAACCTCTCTAGGGTATGTGGGATGCTACCATCCCACCTGGCCAACATCCGGTGAAACTGCAGAGCGCCAAATTCAAAAACAGAAAAAACATACAAGTGTTGTGCATCGGCATAACTTCTTGTTAATCCAACCGTTATGTCAGATTTCAAAAAGGCTTTACGGCGGAAGCATACCATGTTATTATCTGAGGACAGCGCCCAGCAGACAAAACATTACAAACAGTTACCAGCCAAGTAGAGGAGTAAGAAAAGTCAGAAATAGCGATAAAATTAATCACTTACCTTTGATGATCTTCATATGGTTGCACTCACAAGACTCCCAGGTACACAATAAATGTTTGTTTTGTTCGATAAGGTCTTTCTTTATATCCAGTAATCCATTTGCGCAAAGGCAGTCACAACAGGCAGACGAAAAATCCAAAAAGTATCAGTAAACTTTGTAGAAACATGTCAAACAAAGTTTATAATCAATCCTCACGTTTTTTTTTGTCACAATAACCGATAATATTGCAACCGGACAATAGCTTCGTCAATATAAAAGAAAAACAAGAATGGCGTGCTCTCGGTAGTGCGCAGCAAACAGCTTTGTGACTTCCCAGGGTCCACTTACTAGAGTGGTCTTACTCCCTTGTTTTTTTGAATACAAGCCTGAAACAATTTCCGAAGACTGTTGACATCTAGTGGAAGCCATAGGAAGTGCAATCTGAGTCCTAAGTCATTGGAGTCGGTATAGGGAGTCAATGGAAAACTACAGACATAAAAAAATCCCACTTCCTGGATGGGTTTTTGTCAGGTATTCGCCTGCCAAATCGTTTTGCTATACTCACAGACATTATTTTAACATTTTTTTCTATCAAAATTGACCAATTAAATGCATATCCTTGCTTCTGGGCCTGAGTAACAGGCAGTTTACTTTTGGCACGCTTTTCATCCGGATGTCAAAATACTGCCCCCTACCCCAGAGAGGATAACGACCTTAGGATATGCGTCAACAGCAACGTTGGGTCAATCCTGCGCATTAGCATAAACAGCAGACTCGTCCTACATAAGGGACACCGATGGCATTACCCGTATGGTTGATGAGGATCTCCATTTTGCAAATCTAAGGTCCATTACTAGACGTCTGCGAGTGTTATTAAAATAGGCCGATGGACTCAGGTTGTGCCCCAGTGCCGGATCTTCCGGGAGTCATCCAATAAAGTCTCTCGGACATTTAGTTTTAGTTTAAGTTTTAGTTTTTAGACGAAACTCGGTGAGCACAGGTTTGGCCAAATGGGCTTTTATCCCAGAAACAAGATGGCATCAAGGCCTCAACGCTTTTTGAGTTAACTTGTTATGGCTCCAATCCCGCTAACGGGATCGATATGACAACTACCAGTGAAAATAGAGGGCACCAAATTCAAACCACAGAAATCTCATAATTACAATTCCTAAAACATCTAATAGAATTTTAAAATTAATCTTGTTGTTAATCCCACCAAAGTGTCCGATTTCAAATAAGGTAAATGCCCATTGTAAGACATTGCAAATGGACAGCAGTGCACCTGGTAACGTGAACAGGTTACTAGGAGAAAATATTTTAACTGTTTTTTTAATGCCTTTAGGGGGGTGCAAGGGGTCCATGGCTGGGTAGGGAGCATTTTGGACATTTTTCACAAAATCTTTAAAAAATGACAAAGTCCCACTTCTCTCTCATTGCACCAACGAGCAATGGAGAGGAACCATTATCACTGCCCGGCCATCCCGAGTTCAACGGGCCAGTCAATTGGGCATTTCCAGCAATAAATTAGAACATGGCAAATTCTTGATGGTCAATGCACATTGTAAGACATCTTTAAGAGTGTGTGTTTTCTTACTGTCGTCCAGTCCCTGCTGCGAGGCCACAGAGTTAGTGAAAACAACCAGGTCTGACAGATCTCTACTCAGCTTCATTGTCTTCCTCTTCCTCCCTCCCCTACAGCAAGATGAAACCACAGAAAGAGTATGAAGGAGGAAGGAGAAGTAGAATGGGGAAAGAGGCATAGAGTAGAATGCAGAAAAATTCATAGGGTAGAATGGGGAAAGATGCAGAGAGTAGAATGGGGAAAGATGCAGAGAGTAGAATGGGGAAAGTGGCATAGAGTAGAATGGGGGAAGAGGCTTCGAGTAGAATGGGGAAAGAGGCATGGAGTAGAATGGGGGAAGAGGCTTAGAGTAGAATGGGGAAAGATTCATAGAGTAGAATGGGGGAAGAGGCATAGGGTATAATGGGGGAAGAGGCATTGGGTAGAATGGGGAAAAGAGGCATAGAGTAGAATGGGGAAAGATGCAGAGAGTAGAATGGGGGAAGAGGCTTAGATTAGAATGGGGAAAGAGGCATAGAGTAGAATGGGGGAAGAGGCATAGTGTAGAATGGGGAAAGAGGCAGGGGGTAGAATGGGGAAAGAGGCATAGAGTAGAATGGGGGAAGAGGCATAGGGTAGAATGGGGAAAGAGGCAGGGGGTAGAATGGGGGAAGAGGCATAGAGTAGAATGGGGGAAGAGGCATAGAGTAGAATGGGGAAGAGGCTTAGAGTAGAATGGGGGAAGAGCCATAGGGTAGAATGGGGGAAGAGGCATAGAGTAGAATGGGGAAGAGGCTTAGAGTAGAATGGGGGAAGAGGCTTAGAGTAGAATCGGGGAAGAGGCTTAGATTAGAATGGGGAAAGAGGCATAGAGGAGAATGGGGGGAGAGGCATAGGGTAGAATGGGGAAAGAGGCAGGTGGTAGAATGGGGGAAGAGGCATAGAGTAGAATGGGGGAAGAGGCTTAGAGTAGAATGGGGGAAGAGGCATAGGGTAGAATGGGGAAAGAGGCATAGAGTAGAATGGGGGAAGAGGCATAGGGTAGAATGGGGAAAGAGGCAGGGGGTAGAATGGGGGAAGAGGCATAGAGTAGAATGGGGGAAGAGGCTTAGAGTAGAACGGCGAAGAGGCTTAGAGTAGAATGGGGAAAGAGGCATAGAGTAGAATGGGAAAGAGGCATAGGGTATAATGGGGGAAGAGGCATTGGGTAGAATGGGGAAAAGAGGCATAGAGTAGAATGGGGAAAGATGCAGAGAGTAGAATGGGGAAAGTGGCATAGAGTAGAATGGGGGAAGAGGCTTCGAGTAGAATGGGGAAAGAGGCATGGAGTAGAATGGGGGAAGAGGCTTAGATGAGAATGGTTGAAGGAGGCATAGAGTAGAAAGGGGGAAGAGGCTTAGAGTAGAATGGGGGAAGAGGCTTAGAGTAGAATGGGGGAAGAGGCATAGAGTAGAATGGGGGAAGAGGCTTAGAGTAGAATGGGGGAAGAGGCTTAGAGGAGAATGGGAAAGGAGGCATAGAGTAGAATGGGGAAGAGGCTTAGAGTAGAATGGGGGAAGAGGCTTAGATTCGAATGGGGGAAGAGGCATAGAGTAGAATGGGGGAAGAGGCATAGTGTAGAATGGGGAAAGAGGCATAGGGTAGAATGGGGAAAGAGGCAGGGGGTAGAATAGGGGAAGAGGCATAGAGTAGAATGGGGGAAGAGGCTTAGAGTAAAATGGGGGAAGAGGCTTAGAGTAGAATGGGGGAAGAGGCTTAGAGTAGAATGGGGGAAGAGGCTTAGAGTAGAATGGGGGAAGAGGCTTAGAGGAGAATGGAGGAAGAGGCTTAGAGTAGAATGGGGGAAGAGGCTTAGAGTAGAATGGGGGAAGAGGCTTAGAGGAGAATGGGGAAGGAGGCATAGAGTAGAATGGGGGAAGACGCTTAGAGTAGAATGGGGGAAGATGCTTAGAGTAGAATGGGGGAAGAGGCATAGAAGAGAATGGAGGAAGAGGCTTAGAGTAGAATGGGGGAAGAGGCTTAGAGGAGAATGGGGAAGGAGGCATAGAGTAGAATGGGGAAGAGGCTTAGAGTAGAATGGGGGAAGAGGCTTAGATTAGAATGGAGAAAGAGGCATAGAGTAGAATGGGGGAAGAGGCTTAGAGTAGAATGGGGGAAGAGGCATAGTGTAGAATGGGGAAAAAGGCATAGGGTAGAATGGGGAAAGAGGCAGGGGGTAGAATAGGGGAAGAGTGATAGAGTAGAATGGGGGAAGAGGCTTAGAGTAGAATGGGGGAAGAGGCTTAGAGTAGAATGGGGGAAGAGGCTTAGAGTAGAATGGGGGAAGAGGCTTAGAGTAGAATGGGGGAAGAGGCTTGGAGGAGAATGGGGAAGGAGGCATAGAGTAGAATGGGGGAAGAGGCTTAGAGTAGAATGGGGGAAGAGGCTTAGAGTAGAATGGGGGAAGAGGCATAGAGTAGAATGGGGGAAGAGGCTTAGAGTACAATGGGGGAAGAGGCTTAGAGGAGAATGGGAAAGGAGGCATAGAGTAGAATGGGGAAGAGGCTTAGAGTAGAATGGGGGAAGAGGCTTAGAGTAGAATGGGGAAAGAGGCATAGAGTAGAATGGGGGAAGAGGCATAGTGTAGAATGGGGAAAGAGGCATAGGGTAGAATGGGGAAAGAGGCAGGGGGTAGAATAGGGGAAGAGGCATAGAGTAGAATGGGGGAAGAGGCTTAGAGTAAAATGGGGGGAAGAGGCTTAGAGTAGAATGGGGGAAGAGGCTTAGAGTAGAATGGGGGAAGAGGCTTAGAGTAGAATGGGGGAAGAGGCTTAGAGGAGAATGGAGGAAGAGGCTTAGAGTAGAATGGGGGAAGAGGCTTAGAGTAGAATGGGGGAAGAGGCTTAGAGGAGAATGGGGAAGGAGGCATAGAGTAGAATGGGGGAAGACGCTTAGAGTAGAATGGGGGAAGATGCTTAGAGTAGAATGGGGGAAGAGGCATAGAGTAGAATGGAGGAAGAGGCTTAGAGTAGAATGGGGGAAGAGGCTTAGAGGAGAATGGGGAAGGAGACATAGAGTAGAATGGGGAAGAGGCTTAGAGTAGAATGGGGGAAGAGGCTTAGATTAGAATGGGGAAAGAGGCATAGAGTAGAATGGGGGAAGAGGCATAGAGTAGAATGGGGGAAGAGGCATAGTGTAGAATGGGGAAAAAGGCATAGGGTAGAATGGGGAAAGAGGCAGGGGGGTAGAATAGGGGAAGAGGCATAGAGTAGAATGGGGGAAGAGGCTTAGAGTAGAATGGGGGAAGAGGCTTAGAGTAGAATGGGGGAAGAGGCTTAGAGTAGAATGGGGGAAGAGGCTTAGAGTAGAATGGGGGAAGAGGCTTGGAGGAGAATGGGGAAGGAGGCATAGAGTAGAATGGGGGAAGAGGCTTAGAGTAGAATGGGGGAAGAGGCTTAGAGTACAATGGGGGAAGAGGCTTAGAGGAGAATGGAGAAGGAGGCATAGAGTAGAATGGGGAAGAGGCTTAGAGTAGAATGGGGGAAGAGGCATAGGGTAGAATGGGGAAAGAGGCATAGAGTAGAATGGGGGAAGAGGCATAGTGTAGAATGGGGAAAGAGGCAGGGGGTAGAATGGGGAAAGAGGCATAGAGTAGAATGGGGGAAGAGGCATAGGGTAGAATGGGGAAAGAGGCAGGGGGTAGAATGGGGGAAGAGGCATAGAGTAGAATGGGGGAAGAGGCATAGAGTAGAATGGGGAAGAGGCTTAGAGTAGAATGGGGGAAGAGGCATAGGGTAGAATGGGGGAAGAGGCATAGAGTAGAATGGAGGAAGAGGCTTAGAGTAGAATGGGGGAAGAGGCTTAGAGTAGAATGGGGGAAGAGGCTTAGAGGAGAATGGGGAAGGAGGCATAGAGTAGAATGGGGGAAGACGCTTAGAGTAGAATGGGGGAAGATGCTTAGAGTAGAATGGGGGAAGAGGCATAGAAGAGAATGGAGGAAGAGGCTTAGAGTAGAATGGGGGAAGAGGCTTAGAGGAGAATGGGGAAGGAGGCATAGAGTAGAATGGGGAAGAGGCTTAGAGTAGAATGGGGGAAGAGGCTTAGATTAGAATGGAGAAAGAGGCATAGAGTAGAATGGGGGAAGAGGCATAGAGTAGAATGGGGGAAGAGGCATAGTGTAGAATGGGGAAAAAGGCATAGGGTAGAATGGGGAAAGAGGCAGGGGGTAGAATAGGGGAAGAGGCATAGAGTAGAATGGGGGAAGAGGCTTAGAGTAGAATGGGGGAAGAGGCTTAGAGTAGAATGGGGGAAGAGGCTTAGAGTAGAATGGGGGAAGAGGCTTAGAGTAGAATGGGGGAAGAGGCTTGGAGGAGAATGGGGAAGGAGGCATAGAGTAGAATGGGGGAAGAGGCTTAGAGTAGAATGGGGGAAGAGGCTTAGAGTAGAATGGGGGAAGAGGCATAGAGTAGAATGGGGGAAGAGGCTTAGAGTACAATGGGGGAAGAGGCTTAGAGGAGAATGGGAAAGGAGGCATAGAGTAGAATGGGGAAGAGGCTTAGAGTAGAATGGGGGAAGAGGCTTAGAGTAGAATGGGGAAAGAGGCATAGAGTAGAATGGGGGAAGAGGCATAGTGTAGAATGGGGAAAGAGGCATAGGGTAGAATGGGGAAAGAGGCAGGGGGTAGAATAGGGGAAGAGGCATAGAGTAGAATGGGGGAAGAGGCTTAGAGTAAAATGGGGGAAGAGGCTTAGAGTAGAATGGGGGAAGAGGCTTAGAGTAGAATGGGGGAAGAGGCTTAGAGTAGAATGGGGGAAGAGGCTTAGAGGAGAATGGAGGAAGAGGCTTAGAGTAGAATGGGGGAAGAGGCTTAGAGTAGAATGGGGGAAGAGGCTTAGAGGAGAATGGGGAAGGAGGCATAGAGTAGAATGGGGGAAGACGCTTAGAGTAGAATGGGGGAAGATGCTTAGAGTAGAATGGGGGAAGAGGCATAGAGTAGAATGGAGGAAGAGGCTTAGAGTAGAATGGGGGAAGAGGCTTAGAGGAGAATGGGGAAGGAGACATAGAGTAGAATGGGGAAGAGGCTTAGAGTAGAATGGGGGAAGAGGCTTAGATTAGAATGGGGAAAGAGGCATAGAGTAGAATGGGGGAAGAGGCATAGAGTAGAATGGGGGAAGAGGCATAGTGTAGAATGGGGAAAAAGGCATAGGGTAGAATGGGGAAAGAGGCAGGGGGGTAGAATAGGGGAAGAGGCATAGAGTAGAATGGGGGAAGAGGCTTAGAGTAGAATGGGGGAAGAGGCTTAGAGTAGAATGGGGGAAGAGGCTTAGAGTAGAATGGGGGAAGAGGCTTAGAGTAGAATGGGGGAAGAGGCTTGGAGGAGAATGGGGAAGGAGGCATAGAGTAGAATGGGGGAAGAGGCTTAGAGTAGAATGGGGGAAGAGGCTTAGAGTACAATGGGGGAAGAGGCTTAGAGGAGAATGGAGAAGGAGGCATAGAGTAGAATGGGGAAGAGGCTTAGAGTAGAATGGGGGAAGAGGCATAGGGTAGAATGGGGAAAGAGGCATAGAGTAGAATGGGGGAAGAGGCATAGTGTAGAATGGGGAAAGAGGCAGGGGGTAGAATGGGGAAAGAGGCATAGAGTAGAATGGGGGAAGAGGCATAGGGTAGAATGGGGAAAGAGGCAGGGGGTAGAATGGGGGAAGAGGCATAGAGTAGAATGGGGGAAGAGGCATAGAGTAGAATGGGGAAGAGGCTTAGAGTAGAATGGGGGAAGAGGCATAGGGTAGAATGGGGGAAGAGGCATAGAGTAGAATGGGGAAGAGGCTTAGAGTAGAATCGGGGAAGAGGCTTAGAGTAGAATGGGGGAAGAGGCTTAGAGTAGAATGGGGGAAGAGGCTTAGAGTAGAATGGGGGAAGAGGCTTAGAGGAGAATGGGGAAGGAGGCATAGAGTAGAATGGGGGAAGAGGCTTAGAGTAGAATGGCGGAAGAGGCTTAGAGTAGAATGGGGGAAGAGAAATAGAGTAGAATGGAGGAAGAGGCTTAGAGTAGAATGGGGAAAGAGGCTTAGAGGAGAATGGGGAAGGAGGCATAGAGTAGAATGGGGAAGAGGCTTAGAGTAGAATGGGGGAAGAGGCTTAGATTAGAATGGGGAAAGAGGCATAGAGTAGAATGGGGGAAGCGGCATAGTGTAGAATGGGGAAAGAGGCAGGGGGTAGAATGGGGAAAGAGGCATAGAGTAGAATGGGGGAAGAGGCATTGGGTAGAATGGGGAAAGAGGCAGGGGGTCGAATGGGGGAAGAGGCATAGAGTAGAATGGGGGAAGAGGCATAGGGTAGAATGGGGGAAGAGGCATAGAGTAGAATGGGGAAAAGGCTTAGAGTAGAATGGGGGAAGAGGCTTAGAGTAGAATCGGGGAAGAGGCTTAGATTAGAATCGGGGAAGAGGCTTAGAGTAGAATGGGGGAAGAGGCTTAGAGTAGAATGGGGGAAGAGGCTTAGAGTAGAATGGGGGAAGAGGCTTAGAGGAGAATGGGGAAGGAGGCATAGAGTAGAATGGGGGAAGAGGCTTAGAGTAGAATGGCGGAAGAGGCTTAGAGTAGAATGGGGGAAGAGGCATAGAGTAGAATGGAGGAAGAGGCTTAGAGTAGAATGGGGGAAGAGGCTTAGAGGAGAATGGGGAAGGAGGCATAGAGTAGAATGGGGAAGAGGCTTAGAGTAGAATGGGGGAAGAGGCTTAGATTAGAATGGGGAAAGAGGCATAGAGTAGAATGGGGGAAGCGGCATAGTGTAGAATGGGGAAAGAGGCAGGGGGTAGAATGGGGAAAGAGGCATAGAGTAGAATGGGGGAAGAGGCATAGGGTAGAATGGGGAAAGAGGCAGGGGGTCGAATGGGGGAAGAGGCATAGAGTAGAATGGGGGAAGAGGCATAGGGTAGAATGGGGTAAGAGGCATAGAGTAGAATGGGGAAGAGGCTTAGAGTAGAATGGGGGAAGAGGCTTAGAGTAGAATCGGGGAAGAGGCTTAGATTAGAATGGGGAAAGAGGCATAGAGGAGAATGGGGGAAGAGGCATAGGGTAGAATGGGGAAAGAGGCAGGGGGTAGAATGGGGAAAGAGGCATAGGGTAGAATGGGGGAAGAGGCATAGGGTAGAATGGGGAAAGAGGCATAGAGTAGAATGGGGAAGAGGCTTAGAGTAGAATGGGGGAATAGGCATAGGGTAGAATGGGGAAAGAGGCAGGGGTTAGAATGGGGAAGAGGCATAGAGTAGAATGGGGGAAGCGGCTTAGAGTAGAATGGGGGAAGAGTCTTAGAGTAGAATGGGGGAAGAGGCTTAGAGTAGAATGGGGGAAGAGGCTTAGAGTAGAATGGGGGAAGAGGCATAGGGTAGAATGGGGAAAGAGGCAGGGGGTAGAATGGGGGAAGAGGCATAGAGTAGAATGGGGGAAGAGGCTTAGAGCAGAATGGGGGAAGAGGCATAGGGTAGAATGGGGAAAGAGGCATAGAGTAGAATGGGGGAAGAGGCATTGGGTAGAATGGGGAAAGAGGCAGGGGGTAGAATGGGGAAAGAGGCATAGAGTAGAATGGGGGAAGAGGCATAGGGTAGAATGGGGAAAGAGGCATGGGGTAGAATGGGGGAAGAGGCATAGAGTAGAATGGGGGAAGAGGCATAGAGTAGAATGGGGGAAGAGGCTTAGAGTAGAATGGGGGAAGAGGCTTAGAGTAGAATGGGGGAAGAGGCATAGGGTAGAATGGGGAAAGAGGCAGGGGGTAGAATGGGGGAAGAGGCATAGAGTAGAATGGGGGAAGAGGCATAGGGTAGAATGGGGAAAGAGGCAGGGGGTAGAATGGGGGAAGAGGCATAGAGTAGAATGGGGGAAGAGGCATAGAGTAGAATGGGGGAAGAGGCTTAGAGTAGAATCGGGGAAGAGGCTTAGATTAGAATGGGGAAAGAGGCATAGAGGAGAATGGGGGAAGAGGCATAGGGTAGAATGGGGAAAGAGGCAGGGGGGGAAGAGGCATAGGGTAGAATGGGGAAAGAGGCATAGAGTAGAATGGGGGAAGAGGCATTGGGTAGAATGGGGAAAGAGGCAGGGGGTAGAATGGGGAAAGAGGCATAGAGTAGAATGGGGGAAGAGGCATAGGGTAGAATGGGGAAAGAGGCATGGGGTAGAATGGGGGAAGAGGCATAGAGTAGAATGGGGGAAGAGGCATAGAGTAGAATGGGGGAAGAGGCTTAGAGTAGAATGGGGGAAGAGGCTTAGAGTAGAATGGGGGAAGAGGCATAGGGTAGAATGGGGAAAGAGGCAGGGGGTAGAATGGGGGAAGAGGCATAGAGTAGAATGGGGGAAGAGGCATAGGGTAGAATGGGGAAAGAGGCAGGGGGTAGAATGGGGGAAGAGGCATAGAGTAGAATGGGGGAAGAGGCATAGAGTAGAATGGGGGAAGAGGCTTAGAGTAGAATCGGGGAAGAGGCTTAGATTAGAATGGGGAAAGAGGCATAGAGGAGAATGGGGGAAGAGGCATAGGGTAGAATGGGGAAAGAGGCAGGGGGTAGAATGGGGAAAGAGGCATAGGGTAGAATGGGGGAAGAGGCATAGGGTAGAATGGGGAAAGAGGCATAGAGCAGAATGGGGGAAGAGGCTTAGAGTAGAATGGGGAAAGATGAATGGAAAAACATGCACAGAAAGAAATGCACAGTGACAACAGCATGGGAAGTAAATGGGAGTGTCCATCAAAGTGACAGTTTACACTCCACAGTGTCACCGTTTACACCCCACAGAATCATGGTTTACACCCCACAGCATCACAGTTTAAACCCCACATCATCACAGTTTACATCCCACAGCATTACAGTTTACACCCCACAGCATCACAGTTTACAACCCACAGCATCACAGTTTACACCCCACAGCATCGCAGTTTACATCCCACAGCATCACAGGTACACCCCACAGCATCACCGTTTACACCCACAGGGAAGATTATCACAGTTTACACTCCACAGGGAAAAGCATCACAGGGAAGATCATCACAGTTTACACCCCACAGGGAAAAGCATCACTGGGAAATGCATAATACAGACCAGATCAAACACCTTTCATTGACACACTAAAGGGATATGGAGGCAGGCCAACAACACACACATACACACACTCACACAAACACACACACACACACTTCCAAAAAATGACATGCAAAACCACACTTCTTAAATATGCATATTAATATTTGTGTTACTATTTGTAAGGAAACACTTTGAAGTTTGTGGAAATGTGTTATTAATGTCGGAGAATATAACACATTAGATCTGGTAAAATAGATTACAATGAAAAACATGCATCTTTGAAATGCAAGAGAAAGGCCATACTTTCAAATAGGAGTCTAGGTGTCATTTAGATGTTGGCCACCAGATGGAACCAGTGTGTGTACAAAGTTTCAGACTAATCCAGTGAAGAATTACATTACTGCACAATATGTTGTATTAAGTCTGCTAGGTGTTTGGCAAAATCTGCCGAATTGGTCAATTGATATTTGTTCAAGTACTCAACTATAGATAACATACAAAAATGCTATAGTAATATATATTTTTTTGTTTACACACTCCCAGAAATGTCATACATGACGGATCATTAGCTTATACACTAACTTTCACAAATCTAGATAGCCGGGCAGGGTGGGTGTGGAGCCAGAGACAGAAGTAAGGTCAAACTGTAGAACCCAGATCCTACATTTGAACATATAAATAGATTTTTATCAAACAAAATGATGTTACATTTTATCTCTGGGACCCTCAGGATGACAAGTCAGAGCAAGATTACTGAATGTAAGTACATTATTTACCTTCAGAGGTGAATGTATCAAACCAGTTTCTATGATAAAAGTGTTTTGTTGTTGTGCACTCCCCTCAAACAATAGCATGGTATTTTCTCACTGTAATAGCTACTGTAAATTGGACACTACTGTTAGATTAACAAGAATTTAAGCTTTCTGCCCATGTCAGATATGTCTATGTCCTGGAAAGTTGGCTGTTATATACAACGTCATTCTAGTTACATTAGCGCACATTAGCAACAACAGTCCCGGTTTAGGGGCACCCATCTTGTAGAGGGTAAGAATCTTACCTTCTTATGAATCGTACTCTTTTTTTCCATTATCACCTAAAAGGACATACCCAAATCTAACTGCCTGTAGCAAGGATATGCATATTCACTCTCCCGCTTAAGCCAGCTTTACCAATGTGCGGGATGAAACACCATTCAACTGATGTCCTAAGTCAGCCTACAATCAACCGGCCCGCGATGAGCCAAGTGAAGACCCCCCCAGGCCAAAAAGTCCCGTAACACGGTAGACGCAGGGCCAATTGTGCCTTGCCCGATGAGACTCCCAGTTACAGCCCGTTGTGACACAGCCTAGGATCGAACCCGGATCTGTAGTGACGCCACAAGCACTGAAATGCAGCACCTCAGACCAACTTTTTTTATTAATATATTGTCCATAATATTCAAACACACATTTCATTCACACAATTTTTGACATTGCTTGATCTAATATTTGTATATTTCTTAATTCCTTGGTGTTGTTGCATGAATTGTTTTGTATTGTTATCTATTACTGCACTGTTGGAATATAAGCATTTCATTACACCCACAATAACATTTAGCGAAATATGTGTATGCAATCAATCAAATTAGATTTTATTTTGATTTGTGTGTGTGTCTCTCGATTCATCACAGCCTCATTATTAGCTTGGAGCTAAAGTCCCCTTAATAACAGACACCAAGCAATGAACTGGTACATCTGTGAAGGACGGAGAGAGCGGGAGAGAGGGAGAGAGAGGGAGAGAGAGGGAGAGGGAGGGAGAGAAAGGGAGTTAGAGAGAGAGAAAGATGGAGAGAGGGAGAGGAAGAGAGGGAGAGGGAGAGGAAGAGGAAGCGAAAGAGGGAGAAAAACAGCTCCCCTACAGGACTCATGGTGGAATAACTTGGTGTGTAATAAATCTTTCAATTAAATTCAAAAGGTTTTATTGGCATGGGAATCATATGGTCACACTGCCAAAGCAAATTAAATTGATTATAAACAAAAGTGAGAGAAAAAAATCTGACATTAAAATCACAAACTTTTCAAAGGAACAGAGTCATTTCATATGTCATATTATCTCTATATACATTGCAAAACTACCATTCCAGTATTTTACTTGCTATATTGTATTTACTTTGCCATCATGGCCTTTTTTGCCTTTACCTCCCTTCTCACCTCATTTGCTCACATTGTATATAGACTTGTTTATACTGCATTATTGACTGTATGTTTGTTTTTACTCCATGTGTAACTCTGTGTCGTTTTATCTGTCGAACTGCTTTGCTTTATCTTGGCCAGGTCGCAATTGTAAATGAGAACTTGTTCTCAACTTGCCTACCTGGTTAAATAAAGGTAAAATAAAAAATAAATAAATATACGGTGTTGTAACGATGTGCTAATAGTTAAAGTACAAAAGGGAAAATAAATAAACATGAATATGTATTTAGAATGGTATTTGTTCTTCACTGGTTTCCCTTTTTGCGTGGCAACAGTTCATATGTTGTCTTTCTCTGACACTCCCACGTCTCATCTCCTACCTGCGACTCTGACCCCCCCCCCCCCAACATCCCTCCCCCTGCAATCCCTCCACCCCGCATTCCCCCGCCACCTCACCCCAACTCCCTCCCCCTGCAAACTCCCGCCACTCCTCTCCCTGCCATATAGTGTCAACCTCCAATGACACTATAAAAGAGAGGTAAAGAGAGTAAGAAAGAGAGAGAGGGGGAGAGACAGAGTACAGCTATGAGGGTCAGGCAATATATTAACCTTTACCTATCTATAGTCATGATGCTGAACTCCTCATCTCTGAGCCTTCTATTGAACTACTCCTCTGCCTCGTCCACTTCCTCGTCCTGTCGTCTGCGGGAGCATTTCAGTCTGAATGGGATGTACCAGAAGGGTGATGTGATCCTGGGAGGTCTGTTTGAGGTCCACTACTTCACTGTGTTCCCTGAGCTATCTTTCACATCAGAACCCCAGCAGCTCTACTGTGAGGGGTGAGTATTCATCTACTGGACTGGACTGGACTGGATGTGTGTCTGCACCTCTCCTAAAAAGGACAGATAGACATCCCTACTATAAGAAGCCTCACTATGATCAGTGTTAACCAACCCTGGTGCCGGAGACCTACTGGGTTCTTGTTACATTGGTGAATAGTACATTGCGGTTTCAAAATTTATGTGAATAAATTGTGTGTATTCAATTGTTTTCTATCATTATTCCTGTTTTCTAAGCAAATTTACCTTTAAGCTAAAGCTATTTTATTATCTATCCTTGACAAAAGTAACTTGTTTTCTCCTCTCAACCCCTTATGACAACACTCTCTCACACACCACTTAAGAGGTGCACAGGGTTCAACACCTCTAGAGCGATTTAAAACATTTACAAATTGATTGAATGTTCCTTTTCAGTTTTACCAGTTGTGGTTTCCAGCAGGCCCAGACTATGGCGTTTGCTGTAGATGAGATCAACAGAGACCCTGACCTTCTGCCAAACATCAAGCTCGGATACCAGCTCTATGACGACTGCCAGAAGTTGGGAGTATCGCTCCGTGCTGCCATGTCATTGGCCAGTGGGACAGAGAAAGAGTTCTTATTGGATGAGAATTGTTCTGGGTCACCCCCGGTGCTAGGGATTGTGGGAGACCCAGGGTCCACAAACTCCATCGCCATCTCCAGTGTCCTAGGTCTGTTCCGGGTTCCCATGGTAAATCAGAAAGAATAGAAAGATGACATCATTATTGGAAATGTCCTTCTTGTATTCCAAAACCCCACTTTGAGTGAGAAACAGCATGTTTAGGTCTTACATGTGTCTAGGTATGAAACATTTCTATTATATTAATTCATTGAAGAATAACAAATGAATCATTGTATATTTCTCTCCCTCAGGTGAGTCATTACGCCACGTGTTCCTGTCTAAGCGACCGGGGAAAATACCCATCCTTCTTCAGAACCATCCCCAGTGACGCCTTCCAGGTCTGTCTCTAGAAGGCTACAATGACATAATTACACAGTGAACCGTCAGCTCCCATATATACTCACTATACACTTCATACTGTGTAATGGCATTACAGTTAAATAAGAAAAAAATCTTAGGTAAGGTTAAATAAAAGGTGACAAAAATAATGTATGTAGTTTATGTTGATCTCTCTATACTCTTCAGTCTCTGTAATAACACCAGTAATGTCTAATCTCTGTTGATGTGTTCTCAGGTGCGAGCCATGATCCAGATCCTACGTCGTTTGGGTTGGACCTGGGTGGGACTGCTGTTCAGTGATGATGACTACGGAGTTCATGCTGCCCGGTCCTTCCACTCAAGCCTGGCTGAGTCAGGGGGCTGTGTGGCCTATTCCCAGGTCCTGCCCAAAGACAACCGCCCCACTGAGCTGCAGAGGATCGTGGGAGAGATCAAGAGCTCCTCTGCTCGTGTGGTGGTGGTGTTCTCCAATGAGGCCTACCTGCTCCCTCTGGTGGATGAGGTTCAGAGATGATTTTATCTTGACAGTTGATCTAAAATAACTCTTACAATACATTCACATTTTAGTATCAGAGACTCTAATCCAGAGAGAGTTACACTTCATAATAATAATATTAGTAATACCATTTAGCAGATGCTTTTATCCAAAGACACTTACAGTCAGTGATGTGTGCATATATTTTACATATCGGTGTCCCTGGACAGTTAGTGCATCCATCCTAAGATATCTTGGGGACACCCACATATCACAGTCATAGTAAGTATGTTTTATCATCAAATGCATTCTACAGACATTATTACAGCCATAACAGCTGTAGGATGTTACCCCTCTCACAAACAACAGTGTATAAAAGTGTTACAGCGTATTACCATTGGGGTGGTCTGATTATAAAATATAAATCCCGTTATACAAGGTGGTGGTGCAGAATGTGAAGGGTCTCCAGTGGATCGCCAGTGAAGCCTGGACCACCTCCTCTGTGTTTCACACCCCCCGTCTCATGCCCTACCTGGGGGGTACCCTGGGTATTGCCATCCGCCGTGGAGAGATACCCGGCCTCAGGGACTTCCTGTTTAGCATCCGCCCCAACAACCAACCTGACAATAACCCTGGAAACAACATGGTGAAGTAATCTTTTAACTCCAACAATTTATTTAATTACTTCATACATTATGTTTAAAACGTTAAAAGGGCTACTTTGCCTATAAATTCTACAATATAGAAGAAAACAACTAGTGTCCCTCTAAAAAAATCCTTTCTCTGTTCTGGTAAGGTGAGACAGTTCTGGGAGGCTGTGTTTGGGTGCAGGTTGGAGCCCCCAGCAGGTTGGGTGGAGGCTGGGGGTGATGTATGTACAGGTCAGGAGGACCTGAGGGATGTGGAGACCAACTGTGGGGACGTGTCTGAGCTCAGGCCGGAGTATAACGTGTATAAGGCAGTATACGCCCTGGCCCATGCCCTGCATGACCTACTGCAGTGTGTGCCAGGGAGAGGACCTTTCAGTGGGAACCGCTGTGCAAGTCTAGAGAGACTGGAGCACTGGCAGGTGGAATATATTTATACTCGAGCACACAAACACTGTTTTCTATGTCAAGCCCCCTGACTTCATACTGTCTTTTGTCCATAATCTCCTCCTCTTTCCTCTCTTCCCTCTGTTCCCTCCATCCCTCCATCCCCCTCCTCTGTCCAGCTGGTCCATTACCTGGAGAGGGTTAACTTCACCACAGGGTTTGGTGATCGCATTTCTTTCGATGACAACGGGGACGCCCTGGCCATCTATGACATCCTGAACTGGGCGTGGCTCCAGGACGGGAGTGTTCAGGTGGAGAATGTGGGTGTGATTGACGAATCAGCCCCCGCAGGACAAGAGCTCACACTGGACGAGGACAGAATTTTCTGGAACTTTGAGTCAAGAAAGGTTATTTGTAAAGTTATATAGCTACAGAGCATATTTCACTACTGCAACAGAAACAGTGTGAACTTATACCAATGTAGAGCAAAGAAGCATTAAATATGGGTGTGTAAATATGGGTGTGTAAATATGGGTGTGTAAATATGGGAGTATAAATATGGGCGTATAAAAGTCTTACATTCTCCCTCCTAGGACGTCATTGTAAATAAGAATTTGTTCTTTAACTGACTTGCCTATTAAAATAAAGGTTAAATTCCCCCTCACCTTCATCCTTATAGCCCCCACGATCAGTATGCAGTGAGAGCTGTCCCCCAGGCACCCGTGTAGCCAGGAGGAAGGGGGAGCCTGTCTGCTGCTTCGACTGCATCTCCTGTGCTGAGGGAGAGGTCAGCAACACAACAGGTCAGTGAAATTAATACCATTTAAAGTATTTGAGGGTGGTTTGGGGCTGATGAAAAGGTTGTCCACATTTTCTTTGTCTGTCTTTCTGTCAGACTCGGCCGAGTGCTTGAAATGTCCAGAGGACTTCTGGTCCAGCCCGGAGCGTGATCTCTGCATCCCTAAGGGGGTTGAGTTCCTCTCCTACCAGGAATCCCTGGGCATCTCCTTGATGACCGCCTCGTTGTTAGGAGCCCTCATCTGTGCAGTGGTCCTCGGAATCTTCACCCACTACCGGAACACGCCTGTTGTCAAGGCCAACAACTCTGAGCTCAGCTTCCTGCTTCTTCTGTCACTCAAACTCTGCTTCCTGTGCTCGCTGCTGTTCATTGGCCGGCCACGGCTGTGGACGTGTCAGCTGAGGCATGCAGCATTTGGTATCAGCTTTGTTCTCTGTGTCTCCTGTATACTGGTGAAGACTCTTGTGGTGCTGGCTGTGTTCAGGACCTCTAAGCCTGGGGGGAAGGCAAGCCTGAAGTGGTTTGGTGCTGGGCAGCAGAGAGGAACAGTTCTGGTTCTCACCTCATTCCAGGCTGCTATCTGCACAGCCTGGCTGGTTTCAGCCTCTCCAACTCCACACAAAAACATGCGCTACCATAATGATAAGATTGTATATGAGTGTGTGGTGGGGTCGGTAGCAGGGTTCGGAGCGTTGTTAGGCTACATCGGCCTCCTGGCGTTCCTTAGCTTCTTCTTGGCTTTCCTGGCTAGGAATCTTCCAGACAACTTCAACGAGGCCAAGTTCATCACCTTCAGCATGCTGATCTTCTGTGCTGTTTGGATCTCCTTCGTCCCTGCCTACATCAGCTCTCCTGGGAAGTATGCAGATGCTGTGGAGATATTCGCCATCTTAGCTTCCAGCTTTGGCATCCTGGTGGCTCTGTTCGGCCCAAAGTGTTACATCATCCTGCTGAGGCCAGAGAGGAACACCAAGAAGGCTCTGATGGGCCGGGCCTCAACCAAGACATAGGGAGAATCTTTGTTCCATTTCCTTGATTTCTCACGACCTCTCTCCTCGCTTTCATCTCAAAACCAATTAGATTAGAAGGTCAGGAGGGGCGGGATATCTAACCTTCTCATTCATTGGGTTTTGAAAAGGAGACCGAGGAGAGAGGACACGAGGAATCACGGAAATGTCATTGAGATTCTCCCATAGGCTCAATACCATAACAGCAGTTTACAGTGGATTCCTCTTCTCGTCTTCTTCATGTCCTCTGTGCTGATCTGAAATATGAACACTAGGTGGGGGTACTATGCCTGCTAGGGATTTGCTTCACACTCTGTCATGCAAAGAAAGGAAAGGAGAAATGTATAGTAAAAGAGTTTGATGGTCTCAAATAGTTTGAAGTAGCTCCGTTTTGTTTTCACTTCTGTTTGTAGTTTGATGGCAATAAATTAAATTAAATCAAAGAGATTTTATTGTTTTGTTAGCACTCTAGTGATGTGTAGTAGCATGTTATTGATTATAATTATGATGTTCTGTGACTAAATATTATTTCCTTGGCCTGTTAAGTAGGCTTTGAATGTATTTAATTTGTCTGTGCGTGGCTTTAATCTTCTATGGGATAGGTTATCCCCGATGAGTGGGTTTCTGCATTGAAAAGCTTTCAATTTAATCATCACATTGTGTGGAACAGCTTAACTTCCCTCTTCCTTCTCAAGGATTCTGCTGCCACACTTATTCACCCATTAATTAAATATTCATTCATGCACATTTTCATTTAATAAAACAGTTTGACTTGAAAGGAGTTGCAGAACGTGTTTTTATTGAACAGTTGAAATTTAGCGATATATTTTATAAAAATTTCAGGGAACTGTGTCATATTGGAATAGAGAATTACACACCTCATGAAATGTGAAAGGAGAAAACATTTTTCATTAACCATATCTAATTGAACAGATTTTTTTCAGAACTGACATTCAGGGGAGAAATGGATGTCATTAAATTGATGGGAAAGAATAGTCATATTGTGATTCAGAGGAAGACTTACTAAGTGTTGATTCACTGTTGACTAACTATTGATTCACTGTTGACTGAACCATGAGTCAATGCTGACTCACTATTGAATCATTAGAAACATACACTCCCAGCAGGGTAGAAAAGTCATGTTCATTTGTGTCCATCAACGTTAGGTATTGTCTGTTAAATATGTAACTTGCTGGTAAGTATTATACAATGTATCATGTCATTCTTTAAGTTTTTACCATACAAAACAAGTGAGATGGTGTTATTAACTAAACACAATGAAGACTATATTTGGACATCATATATTTCTTGGTGATTTCTAATTGGACATCATGTGTTTCTTGCTGGTTTCTAATTGGACATCATGTGTTTCTTGGTGTTTCTCTCTGGTCTCAGGAAGATGATGTAACACTTCGGAGCAAAGATGCAGAGCAGTAACCCAAAGCTGGAAGCTAAGATGGCGAATATCTCCACAGCGTCTGCGTACTTCCCAGGAGAGCTGATGTAGGCAGGGACGAATGAAATCCACACAGCACAGAAGATCAGCATGCTGAAGGTGATGAGCTTGGCCTCGTTGAAGTTGTGTGGGAGTTTCCTGGCCAGGAAGGCTAAGAGGAGACAGAGGGAGGCCAGCAGGCCGATGTAGCCCAGCACCAGAGAGAAGCCAACCACAGAGCCCACTTCACACTCCAGGATGACCTTTGACCCCTTGAGGCCTAGGTCACGGTAAGGCAGGGGAGGGCTCATGGACAGCCACACGGCACAAATGATCACCTGCATTTACAAACATATTTAAATATCTTATAAATGACTGATTAATTCAGTTAGGTGACTTGGAAAGTTATTTTAATGTTAAAGCGCTCACCTGAACACTGGTGTTAAAAATTTCCTTATCTATAATGACCAATTATGTATACATTTCAATCAGGATGTACTAATCAGAATACTATTATGCTACTGTACATGTATGAATTCTCTCTTGAGCCCAGTATTGAATAAAGATAATGTAGTCAAGAGTTTAGAACAATGACGGTCTGTTCCTTGGTACAAATGATTGAGCTATGATTCCAGACTGTCTAGAATGCTTATCTACACTGACTGACCTTGGCTCTAGGCGTGGAGGGAAGGCTTGAGCTATAGAGCCTTTCTCCCAGTGTCAAGAAGAGACGGAACATATAGAAAACACTGACATCATTTTCAGTTTATAACCTGTGGTAAAATGTGTATGAACTCAGTACTCTTGAATAAAGGCTGTTACTTGACTTTAAGACCGGGACTCTGTCCATTCCTATAAAATAAGGTTCTTGCAAATCCTTATGAATTCAGTGTGTTAATTTTAATTGGGAATTAAAACAGAGGAATTAAATTCCTTCAACAACTGGTAAAGAGGAAGACACTCCCTCTCTGCTGAACGGGTCCAAAACACCTCATCAGCTGCCCAGCACCGGGCCTGGCTGAGCAGAACGCAGCCAGAACCACGATGGTCTTGACCAAGAGGCAGGAGAGGCAGAGCACGAAGATGACCCCAAATGCTGCCTGGCGGATCCGACACGCCCACACAGAGGGACGGCCAATGAACACCAACGAACACAGGAAGCAGAGCTTGAGTGGCAGGAGAAGCAGGAAGCTCAGGTCCGAGTTGATGGCCCGCACCTGGAAGGGTTACACACACATGGTACCATATAAGAAATCTCAATTTGATCCCATTCAACACTTTGTTAAAGCTCTTACCAGAGGGGTGTGGCGGTGGTACACAAAGAACATAAACACAGCCACTGTTGCCACAGCACCGCACACGGCAACAGTGGTCAGGGTGACGCTCATCACGTCATTGAAGGAGAGGAACTCGAGCTGACGAGGGACCCAGGCGGTCCGATGGCTGTTGGACCAGAACTCCAGAGGACACTGGTCACATTGCAAAGAGCCTGGGAGAAAAGCATCATTAATTATTCAGTCTAATAAGTCTTAAGTAAGCATTAACACACAACAGACGGTGGGAATAACCACCCACCTCAGTGATGTGAGAAGACTGATGATATTCAGTTCACTGAACTATGGTGTTGCTGACCTCTCGCTCAGCACAGGAGATGCAGTCGAAGCAGCAAACAGGCTCCCCCTTCTTCCTGGCTACACGGGTGCCTGGGGGACAGCCGTCACTGCACACTGACAGGCACCTGTACATCCCATGTAATTAATTGCAATTGAATTAATTTCAACAAAACCATTCACTTCATGTTTTAGAAATGGTCTTTCTTACCGTATTAGATCCTGTGTTCCACTGGATGGCTGATTGGTTGATAAGGAGATTGGACCCGTCTACACGGCCAATTGTGACAATTGTGCCAGTTCACAAGGTCGTACACAGCAGGGACGTCCGCGCCCGGAAGTAGAACGGCTCCCCAAGTGGAGTGGTGAAGTTAACTTGGTTCAGGTGCTGCAACAGCTTGGAGGAGTGGAGACACAAACATGACCATTACACTGTTAATATGATGTAATAACTCAAAACATATCCCCATAGTGACTGTTAAGTGGACATTTATTGATATTAAATAACAAAAAAGGAATACATTGGCATGACCAATTCCCCCCCTGATTTATTTGTGTTTGCAAATCATCTCTAATTAACACGGGCAATAGATGAGTACCTCCGCTGAGCTGATGTTGTAAGGAAGGGAGCAGGTGAAGCTGCTGCCCCAGGTAGGGCTGTGTCTCTGGGGGCAGGACAGCAGGCTGTGGAGGGCGTGGGCTGCAGCATACACAGCCAGGTACACATTATAGGTTATTCTCAGCTGGGAGGTGTCTGTGAAGGGGCTCTGTACCCCCTCCAGAGTCTCTGCCCCACTGCAGGAGGCTAGGCGTGGACAAGGGGAACTGGAGGTGGGAGGAGGGGTGTGTGGTAGTGATATAAGGAGGAAGGGGAGAGAGACGTGCCGTGTCCATGTGCTGCTCCAGGGCTACACCCAAACACCAAACACCCAAACACCATTCCTTGAACAGGACATCTCAGGGACGACGAGAGGGGTTGAGACTTCGAAGGTGGGCCTCAAAGCCAGGAATAGGTGCCAGGAATAGCCACACCCACGACGCCCTGAGCAACGTTAAAGAGGGCGGGGTTTCTCAGGAGCTGTCCGCTGGTGCTCCATGCCTCACTGGCCAGGAACTGCCTGTCCATCACGTTTCTCCTCCCCAGCTCCAGGAGTAACGCCCCCATGTCAGTGTACCAGAGGAAGACCAGGATCACCCGCGCTGTCGAGGCCTGGACCGTGTCTGCTGCTCGTTTCACATCCCTCACCAGGTTCGCCCGGTTGAGGGTCTCAAACACCAGGCACACCCCCGTCCCCTGAATCTCCTCAAACACCTGGGGATCAAAATTGTCACAATACTGATACTAAGTTGATGAAAATAATTTTTTAAAGTATCCAGTATTAGATATAATGTAAATAAACAAAATACAGTTTTCTATACAATTGTTTTGTGATGTAAATTCAATTCTTGTTACGGCTTTCTAGTGGTGAAGGAGAGTCGGACCAAACTGCAGCGTGTCGATTGCGATCCATGTTTATTTAAACAAACGTAAACACGACTAAACACTAACACTACAAAAACAATAAACGAAACAAAAAACGAAAACAGCCTATACTTGTGTCAACTAACATCAAACAAGGACATCAAGACACTCAGGACAAATAGGACAATCACCCACGACAAACTTAAAGAATATGGCTGCCTAAACATGGTTCCCAATCAGAGACAATGATAAACACCTGCCTCTAATTGAGAACCACTCCAGACAGCCATAGACTTCGCTAGATAACCCACTACGCTACAATCCCAATACTAACACCAAAACCCCAAGACAAAAACCCCATGCCACACCCTGGCCTGACCAAATACATAAAGATAAACACAAAAAACTTTGACCAGAAATTCTGCATTTCTTTTTCTGTAAACTGAGCAAGAATTTATAAAGTCATAGACAAAATTCAAAGTAAAATAAGGAAACACCTGTATGGCCAGACGACCGTTGTAACGGTTTTCTTCATCTGAAGGAGAAGCGGACCAAAATGCAGTTCACCAGACATAATAACAAAAAGACAAACACGAACACTACAAAACAATAAACGTGGAAAAACAAAAACTGCCCTATCTGGTGCAAAACACAGAGACAGGAACAATCACCAACAACCACACAGTGAAACCCAGGCTACCTAAATATGGTTCCCAATCAGAGACAATGATTAACACCTGCCTCTGATTGAGAACCATATCAGGCCAGACATAGAAATAGACAAACAAGACATCCAACATAGAATGCCCACTCAGATCACACCCTGACCAACCAAAACATAGAAACATACAAAGCAAACTATGGTCAGGGTGTGACAACCGTAGTCATTGTCTACAGCAATAGCCCCGACCCAGGTCCATCCCAAGAGCCAGGTGAGCCGGGCCATGGTGAGGGCCTGGTAGACATCACTGGGGATGGTCCTGAAGAAGTTAGGGAACTCCTGTCTGTCACTGAGACAGCCACAGCTGGCCTGGTAACTGATCTGAGGACAACGCCATTGAATCAATCATTTCTCACTAAATACCAGACCAGATTAATTATAATTAATTAAAGCATTATCGCAATCTTTCTAGCTGAGTATACAAAACATTAAGAACACCTTGAGTTGCACCCCCATTTGCCCTCAAAACAGCCTCAATTCGTTGGGGCATGGACTCTACAAGGTGTCGAAAGCGTTCCATAGGGATGCTGGTCCATGTTGACTCCAATGCTTCCCACAGTTGTTTCAAGTTGGCTGGATGTGGTGAATCATTCTTGGTACACACGGCATTGCAGTTCTTGACACAAACCTGTGTGCCTGGCACCTACTACCATACCACGTTCACAATCTTTTTTCTTGCACATTCACCCTCTGAATGGCCAATATACACAATCCATGTCTCAATTTTCTCAAGGCTTAAAAAACATATTTGAAATCCTTCTTTAACATGTCTCCTCCCCTTCATCTACACTGATTGAAGTGGATTTAACAAGTAACATCAATAATGGATCTTAGCTTTCACTTGGATTCACTGGGTCAGTCTATGTCATAGAAGAGCAGGTGTTCCTAAAGTTTTGTCCACTCAGTATATAACCTGGCTGTTGAGAGAGAGACTAAGGACACAATCACATCAATATTTTTTTAATGAAGTACCAAATACCCTCATATAATATCTCAGTAAATACTAGACTATCTGAAATATGATGAATTAAAGTATTATGGCAATTTTTCTAGCTATTGCACTTCCTGGTTGTGTGGAGAGAGACTGACCACAGGCACAGAGAGAGGCCCCAGGGTCCTGGCCAGGATGATGGTCTGAGTGGATGATGCATCACCAATGACCAGAGGAACAGGGCAGTCACTAGATGGCTGTGCTGGACAGGACAGAATACCCATAACATGGATGTTTATTCAGAACCACATGTTACCAAGTACATGAACTACAATATTTGATATTAATTTAGTGTAGTGTCTTCACAATATTATTGGCTATTTGGCAAATACATTTCATTAAATTTTAATTTTAGGGAAACATGAGGTTGAGGTTAGTGGTTAAAATCACATTTGAGGTTGTAAATCTCTGTAGTTTCACATCTGATGTCCCCCCCTGACACCAGGGACGGTGCCCCTCGCAGGCTCCAGGGGTGCTGACTACAGCTGTCCAGGATACGGTAGCCCAGCCGGACCCCAGGCAGCAGGAAGGGGTTACGTCTTTGACTACCTGTGTAGAAAAGGCCCATGGAGTTGGTGGAATAATCCTTTAATTCATTGCCACTTACTCAACTGGGCCAGGGGCGCTTTAATTAGGTCAGGTGAAAATGTCTGACAGCTCTCAACTCCATAAAAGGAGGAAATTGCCATTGCCTGATCTCGCTGCTTTCTCTTCCTTAAAACATGTTGGGGCTAGGGGGCAGCATTTTCACTTTTGGATGAAAAGCGTGCCCAGAGTAAACTGCCTCCTACTCTTTCCCAGATGGGAATATATGCATATTATTAAACACTCAGAAGTTTCTAAAACGGTTTGAATTATGTATGTGAGTATAACAGAACTCATATGGTAGACAAAAACCTGAGAAGAAATCCAAACAGGAAGTGAGAACTCGATTTTCAAAACAGTGCCATTTGAAGTTCAGCTTAGATATGGTTGTGCATGCATTTCCTTGGGCTTCCACAAGATGTCATCGTCTTTAGATTCTGGTTGTATGATTCTACTATAAAGGAGGGGCTCATAATAGCTCTTTGAGTGGGTGGTCTGGCAGAAAGCCTCGGTCTCAATGCGCAAGGTCACGAGAGAGTGTTCTTCCGTTCCAATGAAATTCTCCTGTTGGAACCTTATTGCTGATTAATGTTTAAAACATCCTAAATATTGATTGCATACATCATTTGACTTGTTTCTACGACCTGTAATGGAACTTTTTTAGTTTTTGTCTGGAGGAATTGCTCATGCTTTTTGAGGATTGAATGCTGGGCTGAACAAGCTAGCAACAAGTGGCTAAATGATGGCCTTTATGGAACTTTATGGAACAAATCAGTCATTTATTGTCGAACTGGGATTCCTGGAACTGCCTTCTGATGAAGATATTCAAAGGTAAGTGAATATTTATAGTGTTTTTTGTAGCTTCTGCTGACGCCAAAATGGCGGCTATTTCTTTGGGTACTGAGCGCCGTTCTCAGATAATTCCTTTTCCATAAAGTTTTTTTGAAATCTGACACAGCGGTTGCATAGAGGATACGTTTATCTTTAATTCTGTGAATAACACTTGCATCTTTTTTCAATGTTTAATGTTAGTATTTCTGCAAAACCACCGGATGTTTTGGAAACAAAACATTACTGCACGTAACGCCCCAATGTAAACTGAGATTTTTTATATATATGCACATTATCGAACAAAACACACAATACATGTATAACATGATGTCCTATGAGTGTCAAAGGTCAGTGATTCATTTTATCTATATTTCTGCTTTTGTGACTCTATCCTTGGCTGTGAAAGATGTCTGTGTGTGTTTTTGAATTTGGTGGTGATCTAACATAAATATATGTTGTGTTTTCGCTGTAAAACATTTTAAAAATCGGACACGATGGTAATTACCTTCTTAGAGATAGGGGGCAGCATTTCTACTTTTGGATAAATAGCGTGCACAATTTCAACTTTCTGCTACTCATGCCAGGAATATATTATATGCATATGATTAGTAGGTGTGGATAGAAAACACTCTGGAGTTTCTAAAACTGGTTCAATCATGTCTGTGACTATAACAGAACTTATGTAGCAGGCAAAACCCCAAGGAAAAACTATTCAGAATTAAAAAAATGTTTTCCTCTGACAGTTCCCTCAGTTGTCTTTGCCATGGGAAATTAGATAGCGCCCATTTTACAGTTCCTACGACTTCCACAGGATGTCACCAGTCTTTGGAATGAGGTTGAAGTTAATCATTGGTGAAACGAAGAAGAGGCACATCCTGTAACAACGTTACACTGTTGATAGTTACGCAAGAGGGAAAATGGTGCATGTTTTGTTTACTTGCTCTATCGAATACAGGTCTACAATTTGATCGATTATTAACGTTTAAAAATACCTAAAGTTGTATTACAAAAGTAGTTTGAAATATTTTGGCAAAGTTTATAGGCAACTTTTGAAATGTTTTGTAGTGACGTTATGTTTTGGAAAGCTGTTTTTTTTTCGGATCAAACCTGCTTTTAAAAATTGACATTTTGGGTATACATGGACGGAATTAATTTTTAAAAAGGACCAATTGTGATGTTTATGGGACATATTGGAGTGCCATCGAAGAATCTCGTCAAAGGTAATGTTCAGGGGGTGCATGCTATCAGATAATAGCTTCTCATGCTTTCGCCGAAAAGCATTTTTTAAATCTGACATGTTGGCTGGATTCACAACGAGTGTAGCTTTAATTGAGTACCCTGCATGTGTGATTTAATGAAAGTTTGAGTTTTAACGCGTTTTATTTGAATTTGGCACTCTGCATTTCCCGAGGCTATTGGCCACTTGAGACGCTAGCGTCTCACTATCCCTAAGAGGTTTAACAAGATATTTATCTTTCATTTGCTGTATTGGACTTGTTAATGTGTGAAAGTAAAATATTTCTAAAGAATATTTTTGGAATTTCCCGCGCCACCTTTTCAGCTGAATAGGAGGGGGTGTTCCCTTTAGGGGAACCAGAAGTGATCCAGAAGTTCTGTGCGTCCATGAATCCACGTAAGTCCACCGACTCTGTTACCTTTCATCTGAACTATCTGTTAGATCTGGAGAGTGGGCCATCAGTTATTGTTTATAGTTATTACCGTGGAGCGGGACTTGGAGCGCACGCTTCAAACATATTGTGTAATGTGAATGGTCAATGATCACGGCCCTACGGATCCTCGTAGGACAATTATGCAATCGATATGGTTAATATGTAATGAAATTGATTACATGTACACATGAAGAAAATGGAAAGGGTGAAATGAGAAACGTCGTTGTTTGCCTAAATGACTCACGGATGATTACTATTGACTTCTTAATTAATTGGATTGTTGACTTCCCTAATTATGTTAATCATGAATGATTGTTATATGATCTTTGGGATGATGACTTTGATCAGATACATGTTATTTGTTTCCCTTTGTTATGCAGCACAGACTACTCAGTAAATATACCACTTTATGGTTAAAGGAATTCCTGCCTCAGTCTCATCCATTCCTCTGTCAACAATTCTGGCTGCCACAAATGGAGGGTCTGGGACAGTAGGGGACCGGCCCAATGAGGCCACAGTGGGCTCATCAGAAGTCCCGGGTTTATCCTTCACGCAACCAGAAGAGGGAGCCAACATTATGAAACTTCTAGTAGCCTCAGCCTATGGAATTCCCAGACCAAAACTGCCATACTTTGAGAGCGGAAAGGAGAGGGAATTTGTCCTTTTGGAAATGGCATTGGAGAGCCTACTGGGTATTCACAGTCATCTGTCAGAACGCTACAAATACCAAGTACTAATGGATAATTTATGGTTTCCCAGTGCATACAGGCTGGCCCAATCCTTTATGCACTCCGCAACACCATACACTGCCGCTATCCAGGCCCTGAAGGCGAGATATGTTGAGCCACGCCAGCTATTCCAGAATGAACTAAACAACATCCTGAACACATCTTCAATTAAAATGGGAGACAATGCTGCCTTCCAAGAGTTCTCCCTGGCTGTCCAATCCCTGACCGCGATGCTCCAATCGATTGAGGCGGAGGAGGCACATGAAGAACCAAGGCTTCTTAGCAAACTTCCAGGGTACTTCAGAGACAGATTAATTGAACATTGTTTGAATAAGGGCATCCTGAAAGAGGGCTCGAAAAGGACCTATACTCTCAGAGGCCTGGCTGCATGGTTGGAGGTGAAGGCAAAGGCGGAGAGCATCGCTCACCAGGCCACAATCTCAGCCATAGCCACCAGGGGAGGGAAGGAGTTTGAACACCAGCAGGGACAGAAAAGGCCAAATCCCACTACCATGTACTTAAATAGTGAAGCCGGGGAGGAACCCGGGAAGAAGACCCCTCTCAAGAGCAAGAACATCAAATTCCAGCCTTACTGCCCATATTGCAATAGTAAGGGGCACTTCCTTGGCTCATGCCCCAGGGTAAAAAAGCTCACTCAACCTCAATTGAAGGCCTGGATCACTTCAGGCAAGCGATGCTACAAGTGTGCCCGTAGCCATAAGGCGGAGACCTGCACTTTGAGGAAATCCTGCAATCGCTGTAAGGAAATCCATCTCACCGTGTTGCATGATGTATTTCCCCAAGCACAGAAGGAGCAGAGTTTGCTCATGGTAGGAGCTGCAAAGGAGCTGTACCTCGACCAGCAGAACCGGTCTCCAAGGGTCATGTTGAAGGAGGTCGAGGTCACGCTGCAAAGTGTAGGGAGAAGCATTGATACATTCACCGTTCTAGATGATGGGTCAGAAAGAACAATCATTCTCACGGTGGCCACCCGTCAGTTTAACCTGGAGGGGACCCCCGAGATCCTTAATCTCAGAACGGTGCGACATGATGTTACCCAAATGAAAGGCTCTGCTGTGACCTTTAGCATTTCACCTTCAGGAAACAGGGACGTGGCCTATAACATCACCAATGCCTTCACAGCAGATGGCTTGAATCTCGCAGAGCACTCCTGCCCGGTAAGTGTTCTACAGAAACAATATCCTCATCTACGAGGATTGCCTCTTCCTAACCTGGCCAGAGTAGCGCCACTTATCCTAATTGGGTCAGACCACCCACATCTGGTCACCCCGACTGAGCCTATACGAGCTGGACCAGAAGGAGGGCCCATTGCTGCCCATACTTCCTTGGGTTGGGCTGTGCAAGGTCCAGCCCATCTACTTCTCTCCACCCAAGCTGTACAGTCACAGCAAGTCCTCTTCACCAGAAGCAATCCAGATCCATCCCCCTGTGCAGCCACAGACCTCCTTCGGAATGTTGAGATGCTCTGAAAGATGGACACCTTCTCCAACCGGAAGCTACAGGAGGTCACTCGCTCGAAACATGACTCCTATGCATTAGATCTCCTGGAGAAGAGCACCACCACCACTGAAATGGATGGCGTTCACAGGTATGCGAACCCACTGCTACGGGTGCCCAACCATCCTCCTCTGGCAACCACAACATGGGCTGTACTCCCACTACAGCGTGGAACGGAGCGACGCCTGGTGAAGAATCCTGAGCTTGCAGAAGTTCATAACCTAGAGATTCATAACCTTGTGAAGGCAGGCTATGTCACTAAAGCGACAGCTCATGAAGAGGGAAGCGCACTCCGTGAATCCTGGTATATCCCTCACCATGTTATCCAGCAACACGGTGGGAAGTACCGACTTGTCTTCAACTGTTCATTCCAAGCTGCTGGTCAAAGCCTGAATGACTGTCTACTCCCCGGACCAACCTTAGGTCCTTCCTTGCTCGGTGTCCTTCTCCGGTTCCGGCAGCACTCTACAGCCATCAGTGGAGACATCAAAGCCATGTTTCATCAGATTCGTTTACTGCCGTCCGACACCACACTGCTCCGGTTCATATGGCAAGATATGGAACGAGACGCCGAGCCCACCGTCTATGAATGGCAAGTACTCCCATTTTGCACCACCTGCAATCCTTGTTGTGCCATATAAGCTCTGCAGAGACATGCATGGGAGCACCCAGACAGTGACCCAGAGGTCTGGGATTCAGTGGAAAATGCCTTCTATGTGGATAACTGCTTACAGAGCATCCCATCCACGGCTGAAGCGAAAGCACTCCTTGATAAAGTATGGAATCTCCTGTCCAAAGGGGGATTTGAGGGCCGACAGTGGGCGAGTAACAGAGCCGAGGTTATCCAGCACCTCCTGCCACAAGCCAGGTCCAGTAGCAGTGAACTATGGCTATCACAGTCTGGTGCTAACCCAGAAGAGCCCACTCTAGGACTGAGGTGGAGCTGCATACCGGATACCCTGGGGTATAAGCACCGCTCATCCCTGAGTACCGAAACCCCCACTCTGCGCACCATCTATCGGACCCTGGCCTGTCAATACAATCCCCTTGGGTATATCCTGCCATACACAACCCGGGCCAAAGTCTTAGTCCAGGACCTGTGGCAGACCAAGAGGGACTGGGATGAACCGATCCACCCGGCTGACCTAGTGGAATGATGGATCTGTTGGGAAACAGAATTATCGGAGCTCTCTGATGTCCAAATGCCAAGATGTTATGTACCACCTGCTGACCAACTAGGATCATGCCTGGAACTTGTTACTGTAATTTAAATATAACAATGTGTTTTCATTAATTGAATTCCCTTAATATATTTCATGAGAATTTGTAAGATTCTTGTTTGCATAAAATAGACGGAGACCAGTCTTATCAATAATAGGTAACAGAATGTATTCTCGGAGCGTGCTGCCACGTTACCACGAGCAACAGTTTATATACAATAACATGACGTCATTTCATTGCTTAACAGAATCCTCTCCTCCAGACCGGGTCAAAGGGAACTTTAAAGGTTCATTCTGAGTTCATTCTGACCCCCCTAGCACATACACAGGACACACAACACAACTGAATTAACTTTTGACCTAGTTTCTGCCTAGTTGGAATGGTGTTCCTTAACTTTAATTACTCCTTGTCTGTGTCACACAATCCCTTCTTATGAACTCATATTGTTAATCAGATATAATAAAACAGAGTATAAGTTTACTTAGTTACAGTTCCATTTAAAATTATTTGTTCAGTCATTTAATCATAATTTTCCTAACAAACTGCATGTGTTCTGTGCCGCTTTCGGAGTGAGCTTATGGGGTGGTTTCCTATCTAAGAGTGGAGGATAAGGCAGGCCACACCCATGTCTCCTTTGTCATGGCCAGGTCCAGGGTCGCAACCAAGAAGCAGTTGTCAATGCCTAGGCTGGAACTCAGTGCCGCCCTTTCCGGAGCCCTGTTGGCCTCTAACTTGCGAGCCGAGCTCACCTTGCCAATCCAAAGGGTCATCTACTGGAGTGATTTGACCACTGTATTGACCTGGCTCAAGTCGGAGTCCTGCAGGTATAAGGTCTTTGTCGGAACTCGCATTGCGGAAATCCAAGACCTAACCGAAGTCCAGGACTGGAGGTATGTTGATAGCATAAACAATCCTGCTGATGACGTTACTCACGGTAAAACCCTTAAAGAACTGGCTCAACCCCATCGCTGGAGCTTGGGACCACCATTCTTGGTGGTCTCCCTAAGTATGGTCTACCTAAGTATGGTCTACTTAAGTCTACCTAAGAAAAGGCTACCTAAGTATGGTTCTCAATCAGAGACAACGATAGACAGCTGCCTCTGATTGAGAACCACACCCGGCCAAACACACAGAGAATAAAATATAGAACCAACAACATAGAATGCCCACCCCAACTCACGCCCTGACCAAACCCAAAATAGAGACATAAAAGGATCTCTAAGGTCAGGGTGTGACAGAGTTGACAGTATTCCCTAACACATGTGCCCCCCTAGACACAACTACGCCAACAAAAAGTCCTGCAGCTCTGTTGGACACTGGGTAAGTACATTGTCAATGGTAGGCTTTAAGGGGACTCCTATAGCTCATCTCTTGGCAGTAGCACTGTAGACAACTTCATCACTGACCTCAACCCAGTGTATCTTAGAGCGTTCTGTCAGTCAGTCCACTGACACCCCTATAAAATCACACTCTACTTGAACAGAGCTATGCTCAATCATGAGGCATCAAAGCCAAAGGAACTGAATATATTAAGAAATGCTGTAGATGGAAGGAAAGTAGTGTAGAAACCTACCAAAACCAAAGAGGCAACAACAAATTAAATCCCTCCTGGACAAAATGTTGCACTGAAATAGTGAAGGTGCAAACTTACCAGTAGAAAACCTTAACAATATATTTGATCTTGTCACGTTCTGACCTTAGTTGTTTTATTATGTCTTTGTTTTTATTATGTCTTAGTTTTAGTATGGTCAGGGCGTGAGATGGGTGGGTTGTCAATGTTCTTTTTAAAAATAATTGTCACGCCCTGGACGAAGTATATTGTGTTTGTCTTTATTTATTTGGTCAGGCCAGGGTGTGACATGGGTTTATTGTGGTGTGTTTTGTCTTGGGGTTTTGTTAGGTATTGGGTGTGTGGCTTAGTGGGGGTATCTAGCAAAGTCTATGGCTGTCTGGAGTGGTTCTCAATCAGAGGCAGGTGTTTATCGTTGTCTCTGATTGGGAACCATATTTAGGCAGCCATATTCTTTGAGTGTTTTGTGAGTGATTGTTCCTGTCTTTGTGTTTGCACCAGATAGGGCTGTTTTGGTTTTCACATTTAATTATTTTGTAGTTTCTTCATGTATAGTTTTTTCCTTCATTAAAATAACATGAATCATCATCACGCTGCATTTTGGTCCGACTCTCCTTCACCACAAGAGAACCGTTACAGAATCACCCACCACAACAGGACCAAGCAGCGTGTCAACAGGCAGGAGCCGCAGGAGAAGCAACAAAGGCAGCAACAGCAGAGAAAAGAGGAATGGACATGGGAGTACGGTTTGGACTACAAGAGTATGGACTATACTTCTTGGGAGGAGATAGACAGGTGGGCGGTCGACCCAGGGAGAGTGCCGGAGCCCGCCTGGGATTCGATGGAGCAGTGCGTGGAAGGTTATAGGATAATGGAGTTGGCGAAGCAAGCACGGCGGCGCGGACGGAAGCCCGAGTGTCAGCCCCCAAAATTTCTTGGGCGGGGGCTCACAGGGAGTATGGCTACGCCAGGTAGGAGACCTGCGCAAACTCCCTGTGCTTACCGGGGGGCTAGTGAGACCGGGCAGGCACCGTGTTATGCAGTGGTGCGCACAGTGTCCCCAGTGCGGGTGCATAGCCCGGTGCGGTATATTCCAGCTCCTCGTATCGGCCGGGCTAGAGTGGGCATCGAGCCAGGTAAGGTTGGGCAGGCTCGGTGCTCAAGAGCTCCAGTGCGCCTGCACGGTCCGGTCTATCCAGTACCACCTTCACGCACCAGCCCTCCGGTGGCAGCTCCCCGCACCAGGCATCCTGTGCGTGTTCTCGGCCCAGTACCACCAGTGCCAGCACCACGCATCAGGCCTACAGTGCGCCTCGCCTATCTAGCGCTGCCAGAGCCTTCCTCATCTCCAGCGCTGCCGGAGCCTTTCTCCTCTCCTGCGCTGCCGGAGTCTCCCGCCTGTTCAGCGCAGCCAGAGCCTTCCTCCTCTACAGCGCTGCTGGAGTCTACCGCCTGTTCAGCGCTGCCAGAGCTGCCAGCCTGCACGGAGCTGCCAGTCTGCATGGAGCAGCCAGAGCTGCCAGTCTGCAAGGAGCTGCCAGTCTGCAGGGAGCTGCCAGTCTGCAGGGAGCTGCCAGTCTGCAGGGAGCTGCCAGTCTGCAGGGAGCTGCCAGTCTGCACGGAGCCTCCAGAGCTGCCAGTCTGTAAGAAGCCGCCAGAGCTGTCAGCCTACATGGAGCAGCCAGAGCCGCCAGTCAGCATGGAGCAGCCAGATCCGTCAGTCTGCCAGGATCCGCCAGTCAGCCAGACTCTTCCAGATCTGCCAGTCAGCCAGACTCTTCCAGATCTGCCAGTCAGCCAGACTCTTCCAGATCTGCCAGTCAGCCAGACTCTTCCAGATCTGCCAGACTCTTCCAGATCTGCCAGTCAGCCAGACTCTTCCAGATCTGCCAGTCAGCCAGACTCTTCCAGATCTGCCAGTCAGCCAGGATCTGCCAGAACCACCAGCCAGCCAGGATCTGCCAGATCCAACTACCTGCCTGAGCTTCCTCTCAGTGCTGAGCTTCTTCTCAGTGCTGAGCTGCCCCTCAGTCCCGAGCTGCCCCTCAGTCCCGAGCTGCCCCTCAGTCCCGAGCTGCCCCTCAGTCCCGAGCTGCCCCTCAGTCCCGAGCTGCCCCTCAGTCCAGTGGGGTTCTGGGTGAGGACTACTAGGCCATGGTCGGCGGCGAGGGTGGACAATCCTAGGACGCGAGGAGGAGGGACTAAGACATTGATAGAGTGGGGTCCACGTCCCGCGCCGGAGCCGCCACCATGGACAGACGCCCACCCGGACCCTCCCTATTGTTTTGATGTGCGTCCGGGAGTCCGCACCTTAGGGGGGGGTTCTGTCACGCCCTGGTCGAAGTATATTGTGTTTGTCTTTATTTATTTGGTCAGGCCAGGGTGTGACATGGATTTATTGTGGTGTGTTTTGTCTTGGGGTTTTGTTAGGTATTGGGTGTGTGGCTTAGTGGGGGTATCTAGCAAAGTCTATGGCTGTCTGGAGTGGTTCTCAATCAGAGGCAGGTGTTTATCGTTGTCTCTGATTGGGAACCATATTTAGGCAGCCATATTCTTTGAGTGTTTTGTGAGTGATTGTTCCTGTCTTTGTGTTTGCACCAGATAGGGCTGTTTTGGTTTTCACATTTCATTATTTTGTAGTTTCTTCATGTATCGTTTTTTTCCTTCATTAAAATAACATGAATCATCATCACGCTGCATTTTGGTCCGACTCTCCTTCACCACAAGAGAACCGTTACAATAATTAGGGATTTTCTGTGTTTGGCCTGGTATGGTTCTCAATCAGAGGCAGCTGTCGATCTTCACTTTTGAGTTGTGGGTGTTTATTTTTCCGTGTTAGTGTTTGTGGCACAAGGGACTGTTTCGGTTTTGATTACATCACGTTTATTGTTTTGTTCAGTGTTCGTTATTCATTAAAAAAACTATGAACACTTACTACGCTGCGCATTGGTCCTCTGAACCTTCATACTACTCCTCTTCGTCAGAAATGGAGATACCTACCTAACTTAAAAACATAGACCTAGAATATCAGAGTTTACGCCTTCACTATGGTGAATCACTAAAACAATAAAGAAATACACTGCAAAAAAAGAAAAGGCACGTCAGAAATCAGCTCAATTGAAGAATCCATAGAATCTAACCACTTCTAGGAAAATTTGAAAAAATACATATTTTATATTTGAGATTCTTTCCCTTGATGACAACTTTGCACACTCTTGGCATTCACTCAAACAGCTTCATGAGGTAGTCACCTTGAATGCATTTCAATTAACAGTTTATTTTTTATTTGTTTTATTTCACCTTTATTTAACCAGGTAGGCTAGTTGAGAACACCTTTATTTAACCAGGTAGGCTAGTTGAGAACACCTTTATTTAACCAGGTAGGCTAGTTGAGAACACCTTTATTTAACCAGCTAGGCTAGTTGAGAACACCTTTATTTAACCAGCTAGGCTAGTTGAGAACACCTTTATTTAACCAGCTAGGCTAGTTGAGAACACCTTTATTTAACCAGGTAGGCTAGTTGAGAACACCTTTATTTAACCAGCTAGGCTAGTTGAGAACACCTTTATTTAACCAGGTAGGCTAGTTGATAACACCTTTATTTAACCAGGTAGGCTAGTTGAGAACACCTTTATTTAACCAGGTAGGCTAGTTGAGAACACCTTTATTTAACCAGCTAGGCTAGTTGAGAACACCTTTATTTAGCCAGGTAGGCTAGTTGATAACACCTTTATTTAACCAGCTAGGCTAGTTGAGAACACCTTTATTTAACCAGGTAGGCTAGTTGAGAACACCTTTATTTAACCAGGTAGGCTAGTTGAGAACACCTTTATTTAACCAGGTAGGCTAGTTGAGAACAAGTTCTCATTTGCAACTGCGACCTGGCCAAGATAAAGCATAGCAGTGTGAGCAGACAACACAGAGTTACACATGGAGTAAACAATTAACAAGTCAATAACACAGTAGGAAAAAAAAAGAGAGTCTATATACATTGTGTGCAAAAGGCATGAGGAGGTAGGCGAATAATTACAATTTTGCTGATTAACACTGGAGTGATAAATGATCAGATGGTCATGTACAGGTAGAGATATTGGTGTGCAAAAAAGCAGAAAAGTAAATAAATATAAACAGTATGGGGATGAGGTAGGTAAAAATTGGGTGGGCTATTTACCGATAGACTATGTACAGCTGCAGCGATCGGTTAGCTGCTCAGATAGCAGATGTTTGAAGTTGGTGAGGGAGATAAAAGTCTCCAACTTCAGCGATTTTTGCAATTCGTTCCAGTCACAGGCACCAGAGAACTGAAACGAAAGGCGGCCAAATGAGGTGTTGGCTTTAGGGATGATCAGTGAGATACACCTGCTGGAGCGTGTGCTACGGGTGGGTGTTGCCATCCTGACCAGTGAACTGGGATAAGGCGGAGCTTTACCTAGCATGGACTTGTAGATGACCTGGAGCCAGTGGGCCTGGCGACGAATATGTAGCGAGGGCCAGCCGACTAGAGCATACAGGTCGCAGTGGTGGGTGGTATAAGGTGCTTTAGTAACAAAACGGATGGCACTGTGATAAACTGCATCCAGTTTGCTGAGTAGAGTGTTGGAAGCTATTTTGTAGATGACATCGCCGAAGTCGAGGATCGGTAGGATAGTCAGTTTTACTAGGGTAAGTTTGGCGGCGTGAGTGCCTTATTAAAAGTGAATTAGTGGAATTTCTTTCATTCTTAATGCATTTGAGCCAATCAGTTGTGTTGAAGGGGTGGTATACGGAAGAAAGCCCTATTTGGTAAAACACTGTAAGGGGTGCGTAACCGGTGGCAGGGAAGTCCGACACAGGAGAGCAGAACTAGGTAATTGCCAAAGCAGTTTAATAGCAAAACCAATGGCATAAAGAGTAACAAGACATGGGTACAAAACCCGTCGAGGACCAGTCAACATGTGCACAAGCTCTTACAATAAACAATTCCGCACAAAGACATGGGGGGCAACAGAGGGTTAAATACACAACACGTAATGAGGGAATGAAAACCAGGTGTGTGGGAAAACAAGACAAAACAAATGGAAAATTAAAAATGGATCAGCGATGGCTAGAAGACCAGTGACGTCGACCGCCAAACACCGCCCGAACAAGAAGAGGAACCGACTTCGGCAGAAGTAGTGACAATACCCCCCCCCCACCCCCACCCCCTTGACGCGCGGCTCTAGCAGCGCGCCAACACCGGCCTCGGGGAAGACCTGGAGTGTGAGGTGCAGGGCGATCCGGATGGAAACGGTGGAACTCCCGCAGCATTGAAGGGTCCAACACATCCTCCACCGGAACCCAGCATCTCTCTTCCGGACAATTCCCCTCACAGTCCACAAAGTACTGAAGGCCCCTCTCCCGACACCTCAATTCCATTATGGAGCGAACGGAGTACGCCGGGGCCCCCTCGATGCCCAGAGGGGGCAGAGGAACCTCCTGCACCTCAGACTCCTGGAGTGGACCAGCCACCACCGTCCTGAGGAGAGACACATGATACGAGGGGTTAATATGGTAATCGGGGGAAGCTGTAACCTGTAACTCATCTCGTTCAGTTTCCTCAGGCTTTCTGGCGCAGCACGGCACGCTGAAGGTGAACATGGGCGGCGTCCCATGTTTCCTCCGCACGCCGGAACCAGTCATCCCCCGCAGGAGTCTTGGTCTGACTCTGATGCCAAGGAGCAAGAACCGGCTGATACCCCAGTATGCACTGGAAGGGGGAGAGGTTAGTGGAGGAGTAGCGGAGCGAGTTCTGGGCCATCTCTGCGCAGGGCACGAACGCTGCCCACTCCCCCAGCCAGTCCTGGCAATAAGATCTCAGAAACCTACCCACATCCTGGTTAACTCTCTCCACCTGCCCGTTACTCTCGGGGTGAAAACCCAAGGTAAGGCTGATCGAGGCCCCCAGACCTTCCATGAACGCCCTCCAGACCCTTGAAGTGAACTGGGGACCCCAATCAGACACTATGTCCTCAGGCACCCCATAGTGCCAGAAGCAATGTGTAAACAAGGCCTCGGCAGTCTGTAGGGCTGTAGGGAAACCGGGCAGCGGGCAGCGGGAGGAGACGGCAGGATGCATGGGATGACCAGAGGAGGGTGAAGTGTGGGCCCAATAGATCAGCCGATCACGGACAGTAGACGGAACTTACAGACGCCCACCGGGACTCTGGAGGGGAGTGGGCTCTGCACATAGCACCTGCTCAATGTCTGCGTCCAGCTCCCACACTACCGGCGCCACCAGGCAGGAGGCCGGGAGTATGGGGGTGGGATCCATGGAACGCTCCTCTGTGTCATACAGCCAGGACAGTGCGTCTGCCTTCACGTTATGGGAACGTGGTCTGTAGGAAAGAGTGAAAACAAAATGAAAAACATGGCCCACTTTGCCTGGCTAGGGTTCAGTCTCCTCACCGCCTGGATGTATTCCAGATTTCGGTGGTCAGTCCAGATGAGAAAAGGTATTTAGCCCCCTCAAGCCAATGTCTCCACGCCTTCAAAGCCCTGATGACAGCCAACAGCTCCCGGTCCCCCACGTCATAGTTTTGCTCCGCAGGGCTGAGCTTCCTCGGGAAGAAAACACAGGGGCGGAGCTTTGGTGGCGTACCCGAGCGCTGAGAGAGCACGGCTCCTATCTCAGCCTTGGACGCGTCCACCTCCACTATGAATGCCAAAGAGGGATCCGGATGGGCCAGCACGGGAGCCGAGGTAAACAGAGCCCTCAGGTGACCAAAAGCCCTGTCTTCCTCAGCCAACCACTGCAAACGAACCAGTCCCACCTTCAGCAATGAGGTAATGGAAGCAGCTACCTGACCAACACCCCGGATAAACCTCCGGTAGTAATTGGCAAACCCTACAAACCTCTGCACGTCCTTTATCATGGTGGGAGTCGGCCAATTCCGCGCGGCTGAGATGCGGTCACTCTCCATTTCCACCCCCAAGGTGGAAATGCGATACCCTAGTAAGGAGACGGACTGTTGGAAGAACAGGCATTTCTCTGCCTTGGCGTACAGGTCATGCCCCAACAGTCGACCAAGCACCTTGCGCACCAGGGACACATGCTCGGCGCGTGTAGCTGAGTATATCAGAATGTCATCAATATACACCACTACACCCTGCCCGTGCAGGTCCCTGAAATTCTTGTCTTCAAAGGCTTAGAAGACTGATGCAGCATTCATCAACCCGTACGGCATGACGAGGTACTCATAATCCCCTGAGGTCGTACTGAATGCCGTCTTCCACTCATCTCCCTCCCTGATACGCACCAGGTTGTAAGCACTCCTGAGATCTAGTTTGGTGAAGAAGCACACCCCGTGCATTGACTCAAACGCTTCGGCGATAAAAGGTAGCGGTTACCTGTACCTCACCATTATCTGATTTAGGCCTCAGTATTCAATACACGAGCGCAGACCTCTCTCCTTCTTCTTCACAAAAAATAAACTCGAAAAGGCGGGTGAAGTGGAGGACCGAATGTACCCCTGACGCAGGTATTCGGAGACATATGTCTCCATAGCAGCCGTCTCAGCCTGTGAAAGGGGATACACTTGACTCTTGGGAAGTGCGGCGTCTACCAGGAGATTTATCGCACAATCCCCTCATCGATGGGGTGGTAATTAAGTAGCCTTCTTTTTGGAGAAGGCGAGAGCCAAATTGGCATATTCGGGGGGAATGCGCACGGTGGAGACCTGGTCAGGACTTTCAACCATAGTAGCACCTACAGAAACCCCTAAACACCTCCCCGAGCACTATCGCAACCACCCCGTGAGAGCCCTCCATTGCCATGAAACAGTGGGGTCATGACAAGCTAAACATGGAAGGCCTAGCACCACCGGAAATGCAGGAGAGCCAATAAGAGACTGATTCTCTCCTTGTGACCACCCTGCGTCACCATACCCAGAGGAGCGGTGGCCTCCCTAATGAACCCTGACCCTAATGGTCGACTGTCTAAAGCGTGAACTGGGAGCAACATAGCCACAGGAACGATGGGGATCCCTAGACTATGTGCAAATGATCTGGCTATAAAATTCCCAGCCGCTCCTGAATCGACAAGCGCCTTATGTTGCGGGGAAAACTCAGGAAAAGCAAGAAACAAATACAAGTGTGCAACAGAGAGCTCTGGGTGAGAATGGTGTCTTGTCACCTGGGGTGACGCCAGAGTGCCCTTCCTGCTGCCTCGACCCTCAGAGGAACCAACCCGGCACCGACCGGCAGCGTGACCTCAGTGGCCACAGACGGTGCACGAGACGAAACCTCCTCCGGTCTCCCTGGGCGCAGCACCTCCCAAATCCATGGGCATCGGAGCGGTGGTGCTCGGGGATGGAACCGACAGACCCCGATCTTGACGTCACGGTAGCCAGCAGGTTATGCAGCCGAATGGACAGGTCCGCCAGCTGGTCAAAGGTGAGGGTGTCCCTGCAGGCCAACCCTCGACAGCGTCCTCGATCAAACTGCAACAAAAATGGTCGATCAGGGCCTTGTCATTCAATCCCGCTCCGGCGAGGGCCAGGGTCCTAAAGCCCAAAGCGAACTCCTGTGACTCCTCGTCCCCTGCCGCAGGTGGAAAGGACGTTCACCCACCTCTCTACCATCGGGCGTGTGGTCGAAGACTGCCCGGAAACGACGGGTGAACTCCTTAAAGTGGTCCAGCACCGCATCTCCTTCCACCCACACGGCGCTGGCCCACTCCAGGGCTTTCCCTGAGAGGCATGAGACGAGGGCGGGCACCCTTTCACGGCCCGAAGCCTCCAGTGATGATCCATGGCCCGAAGCCTCCTGTAATGATCCATGGCACGAAGCCTCCAGTGATGATCCATGGCACGAAACCTCCAGTGATGATCCATGGCCCGGAGCCTGCAGTGATGATCCATGGCATGGAGCCTCCAGTGATGATCCATGGCACTGAGCCTTCAGCGAGGGTTCCAAGTCCAGAGCCTTCAGCGAGGGTTCCCAGTCCAGAGCCTTCAGCGAAGGTTCCCAGTCCAGAACCTTCAGCGAGGGTTCCCAGTCCAGAGCTTCCAGCGAGGGTTCTCAGTCCAGAGCATTCAGCGAAGGTTCCCAGTCTAGAGCCTTCAGCGAGGGTGCCCAGTCCAGAGCTTCCAGCGAGGCTTCCCAGTCCAGTGCCTTCAGCGATGGTTCCCAGTACAGAGCCTTCAGCGAGGGTCACCAATCCGGAGCCTCCAGCGACAGTCCACAGTCCGGAGCCTCCAGCGTCGGTCCACAGTCCGGAGCCTCCAGCGACGGTCCCCAGTCCGGAGCCTCCAGCGACGGTCCCCAGTCCGGAGCCTTGAGCGGCGGTCCGCAGTCCGGAGCCTCCTTTCAACGGCCCGCAGCCCGGAGTCTCCAGCGACGGTCCGCAGTCCGGAGCCTCCAGCGGCAATCCGTAGTCCCGAGCCTCCAGCGGCGATCTGCAGTCCCGAGCCTCCAGCGGCGGTCTCCAGTCCAGAGCCTCCGGCGATGTTCTACAGTTTGGAGGTCCCGGCGACGATCCCTGCACCGGAGGCTGCACCGAAGTGGGGGGAGCCTAAAGCGGAGCGGGGTCTGCGTCCCGCACCGGAGCCCCCACCGAGAGTAGATGCCCACCCGGACTCTCCCCTATAGGTTCAGGTTTGAGGCCGGAGTCCGCACCTTTGGGGGGGGTACTGTCACACCCTGACCTTAGAGATCCTAATTTATTCTCTATGTTTGGTTAGGTCAGGGTGTGACTCGGGTGGGAGAATCTATGTTTTCTATTTCTTTGTTGTTTTGCCTAGTGTGGTTCCCAATCAGAGGCAGCTGTCTACCATTGTCTCTGATTGGGGATCATATATATCATTTCTGTTTGGGTTTTGTGGGGTGTTGTTTTCCGTTTAGTATTTGTGGACGGAAATGTTTTGTATTCGTTATTTTTGTTTGAGTGATTGTTGACAATAAAAATCATGAACACTTTCCGCGCTGCGCTTTGGTCCACTCTTCCTTACGAAGACGAGCGTTACAGATCCGCTTCGGGAAAATCGTATTTCTGGTCACAATATTGGTAATTTGATGTTTCTCTTATATCCAATAGTTGCTCCCAGCTGTATGCAACAAAACTTAAGATTGGGGTAACAGTGTAAGAAATAAGCCATACAAAAAACATAATACTGCATAGTTTCCTAAGAGCGCAAAGCGAGGCGGCCATCTCTGTCGGCGTTGTTGTTGCCTGTATTGTTTTGCATTGTTACTGCACTGTTTGAACATAATCATTTCATTACACCGACAATAACATTTAGAAAAATATGTGTACACAACCTACCAATCAAATTTTATTTTATTTTGATTTCTCTGTGTGTGTCTCTTGATTCATCACAGCCTCATTATTAGCCTGGAGCTAAAGACCCCTTAATAACAGACACCAAGCAATAAACTGATACATCTGTGAAGGGGGAGAGAGAGAGGGAGAGAGAGAGAGAGAGAGAGAGAGAGAGAGAGAGAGAGAGAGAGAGAGAGAGAGAGAGAGAGAGAGAGAGAGAGAGAGAGAGAGAGAGAGGAAGCGGGGGAGGGAGAAAAACAGCTCACCTACAGGACACATGGTGGAATAACTTGGAGGTGTGTAATAGTTTTTTCAATTAAATTCAAAAGGTTTTATTGGCATTGGAATCATATGACCCCATTTCCAAAGCAAGTGAAATATATAATAAACAAAAGTGAAATAAAACATTTTACTCAGAAAAGTTTCAAAGGAACAGAGACATTTCAAATGTCATATTATGTCTCTATACGGTGTTGTAACAATGTGCCAATACTTAAAGCACAAAAGGGAAAATAAATGAACATGAATATGGGTTGTATTTAGAATGGTGTTTGTTCTTGCCTGGTTGCCCTTTTCGTGTGGCAACAGTTCACATATCGTCTTTCTCTGACACTCCCACGTTTCAGCTCCTACCTGCAACTCTGACCCCCTCCCCCTAACAACCCTCCCCTACCCCTGCAATACCTCCACCCTGCATACCCCCTGCCACCCCACCCCCCCAACTCCCTCCCCCTGCCACTCCTCTCCCTGCTTTACAGTGTCAACCTCCGCTGACAATATAAAAGAGAGGGAGAGAGAGTAAGCAAGAGAGAGAGGGGGAGAGACAGAGTACAGCTATGAGGGTCAGGCAATATATTAACCTTTACCTATCTATAGTCATGATACTGAACTCCTCATCTCTGAGCCTTCTATTGAACTACTCCTCTGCCTTGTCCACTTCCTCGTCCTGTCGTCTGCGGGAGCATTTCAGTCTGAATGGGATGTACCAGAAGGGTGATGTGATTCTGGGAGGTCTGTTTGAGGTCCACTACTTCACTGTGTTCCCTGAGCTGTCTTTCACATCAGAACCCCAGCAGCTCTACTGTGAGGGGTGAGTATTCATCTACTGGACTGGACTGGATGTGTGACTGCACCTCTCCTAAAAAGGACAGATAGACATCCCTACTATAAGAAGCCTCACTATGATCAGTGTTAACCAACCCTGGTGCCGGAGACCTACTGGGTTCTTGTTACATTGGTGAATAGTACATTGCGGTTTCGAAATATATGTGAATAAATTGTGTGTATTCCATTGTTTTCAATCATTATTCCTGTTTTCTAAGCAAATTTACCTTTAATTAAGATAAAAGCTATTTTATTATCTATCCTTGACAAAAGTAACTTGTTTTCTCCTCTCAACCCCTTATGACAACACTCTCTCACACACCACTTAAGAGGTGCACAGGGTTCAACACCTCTAGAGCGATTTAAAACATTTACAAATTGATTGAATGTTCCTTTTCAGTTTTACCAGTTTTGGTTTCCAGCAGGCCCAGACTATGGCGTTTGCTGTAGATGAGATCAACAGAAACCCTGACCTTCTGCCAAACATCACGCTCGGATACAAACTCTACGACAACTGCCAGAAGTTGGGAGTATCGCTCCGTGCTGCCATGTCATTGGCCAGTGGGACAGAGAAAGAGTTCTTTTTGGATGAGACTTGTTCTGGGTCACCCCCGGTGCTAGGGATTGTGGGAGACCCAGGGTCCACACACTCCATCGCCATCTCCAGTGTCCTAGGGCTGTTCCGGGTTCCCATGGTAAATCAGAAAGAATAGAAAGATGACATCATTATTGAAATGCCCTTCTTGTATTCCAAAACCCCACTTTGAGTGAGAAACAGCATGTTTAGGTCTTACATGTGTCTAGGCATGAAACATTTCTATTATATTAATTCATTGAAGAATACAAAAAAAATCATTGTGTATTTCTCTCCCTCAGGTGAGTCATTACGCCACGTGTTCCTGTCTGAGCGACCGGGGAAAATACCCGTCCTTCTTCAGAACCATCCCCAGTGACGCCTTCCAGGTCTGTCTCTAGAAGGCTACAATGACAAGATTACACAGTGAACCGTCAGCTCCCATGTATACTCACTATACACTTCATACTGTGTAATGGCATTTACTGTCAAATATAAGGGTAAATGAAAAAAATTAAAAGGCCTAGATAAGGTTAAATAAAAGGTGACAAAAATAATGTATGTAGTTTATGTTGATCTCTCTATACTCTCCAGTCTCTGTAATAACACCAGTAATGTCTAATCTCTGTTGATGTGATCTCAGGTGCGAGCCATGATCCAGATCCTACGTCGGTTGGGTTGGACCTGGGTGGGACTGGTGTTCAGTGATGATGACTACGGAGTTCATGCTGCCAGGTCCTTCCACTCAAGCCTGGCCGAGTCAGGGGGCTGTGTGGCCTATTCCCAGGTCCTGCCCAAAGACAACCGCCCCACTGAGCTGCAGAGGATCGTGGGAGAGATCAAGAGCTCCTCTGCTCGTGTGGTGGTGGTGTTCTCCGTCGAGGCCTACCTGCTCCCTCTGGTGGATGAGGTTCAGAGATGATTTTATCTTGACAGTTGATCTAAAATAACTCTTACAATACATTCACATTTTAGTTTCAGAGGCTCTAATCCAGAAACACTTACAGTCAGTGATGTGTGCATATATTTTACATATCGGTGTCCCTGGACAGTTAGTGCATCCATCCTAAGATATCTCAGGGGGGACACCCACATATCACAGTCATAGTAAGCACGTATTTTCCCCATACTATCATCAAATGCATTCTACAGCCCTAACAGCCATAACAGCTGTAGGATGTTACCCCTCTCACAAACAACAGTGTATAAAAGTGTTACAGCGTATTACCATTGGGGTGGTCTGATTATAAAGTATAAAACCTGTTTTACAAGGTGGTGGTGCAGAATGTGAAGGGTCTCCAGTGGATTGCCAGTGAAGCCTGGTCCTCCTCCTCTGTGTTTCACACCCCCCGTCTCATGCCCTACCTGGGGGGTACCCTGGGTATTGCCATCCGCCGTGGAGAGATACCCGGCCTCAGGGACTTCCTGCTTAGCATCCGCCCCAACAACCAACCTGACAATAACCCTGGAAACAACATGGTGAAGTAGTTTAATTACTTTATACATTATGTTTAAAACATTTAAAGGGCTACTTTGCCTGTAAATTCTACAATATAGAAGAAAAAACTAGTGTTCCTCTATAACATTTCCTTCTCTGTTCTGTTAAGGTGAGACAGTTCTGGGAGGCTGTGTTTGGGTGTAGGATGGAGCCCCCAGCAGGTTGGGTGGAGAATGGGGGTGATGTATGTACAGGTCAGGAGGACCTGAGGGATGTGGAGACCAACTATGGGGACGTGTCTGAGCTCAGGCCGGAGTATAGCGCGTATAAGGCAGTGTACGCCCTGGCCCATGCCCTGCATGACCTTCTGCAGTGTGTGCCAGGGAGAGGACCTTTCAGTGGGCACAGCTGTGCCAGTCTAGAGAGACTGGAGCCCTGGCAGGTGGGACACACACACAATCACACACAAACAGATGCAGACGTACACTTTGCCAACTGTTTACTTCCTTTTCCTGTTTTCTAAGTCAAGGTCCCCTGACCTCATACTGTCTTTTGTCTACATAATCTCCTCTTTCCTCTCTTCCCTCTGTTCCCTCCATCCCCCTCCTCTGACCAGCTGGTCCATTACCTGGAGAGGGTTAAGTTCACCACAGGGTTAGGTGATCGCGTTTCTTTCGATGACAACGGGGATGCCTTGGCCATCTATGACATCATGAACTGGGTGTGGCTCCAGGACGGGAGCGTTCAGGTGGAGAATGTGGGTGTGATGGACGAATCAGCCCCCGCAGGACAAGAGCTCACACTGGACGAGGACAGAATTTTTTGGAACTTTGAGTCAAAAAAGGTTATTTGTAAAGTTATATACAGTTGAAGTCAGAAGTTACATTCACCTTAATCCAAATACATTTAAACTCAGTTTTTCACAATTCCTGACATTTAAGCCTCATAAAAATTCCCTGAATTAGGTCAGTTAGGATCACCACTTTATTTTAAGAATGTGAAATGTCAGGATCATCACATTCCCAGTGGGTCAGAAGTTTACATACACTCAATTAGTTTTTGGTAGCATTGGCTTCAAATTGTTTAACTTGGGTCAAATGTTTCGGGTAGCCTCCCACAAGCTTTCCACAATAATTTGGGTGCATTTTGGCCCATTTCTTCTGATGGAGCTGGTGTAACTGAGTCAGGTTTGTAGGCCTCCTTGCTCGCAAATGCTTTTTCAGTTCTGCCCACAAATTTTCTATAGGATTGAGGTCAGGGCTTTGTGATGGTCACTCCAATACCTTGACTTTGTTGTCCTTAAGCCATTTTGCAACAACTTTGGAAGTATGCTTGGAGTCATTGTCCATTTGGAAGACCCATTTGCGACCAAGCTTTAACTTCCTGACTGTTGTCTTGAGATGTTGCTTCAATATATCCACGTAATTTTACTACCTCATGATGCCGTCTATTTTGTGAAGTGCACCTGTCCCTCCTGCAGCAAGCACCCCCACAACATAATGCTGCCACACCCGTGCTTCACGGTTGTGAAGGTGTTCTTCGGCTTGCAAGCATCCCCCTTTTTCATCCATACACAACGATGGTCATTATGGCCAAACAGTTCTATTCATGTTTCATCAGAACAGAGGACATTTCTCCAAAGAGTACGATTTGTCCCCATGTGCAGTTGGAAACCGTAGTCTGGCTTTTTTATGGTGGTTTTGGAGCAGTGGCTTCTTCCTTGCTGAGCGGCCTTTCAGGATATGTCGATATAGGACTCGTTTTACTGTGGATACTTTTGTACCTGTTTCCTCCATCATCTTCACAAGGTTTTTTGCTGTTGTTCTGGGATTGATTTAGATTTTTCGCACCAAAGTGCATTCATCTCTAGGAGACAGAACACGTCTCCTTCCTGAGCAGGATGACGGCTGCGTGGTCCCATGGTGTTTATACATGCCTACTATTGTTTGTACAGATGAAGGTGGTACCTTCAGGCATTTGGAAATTGCTCCCAAGGATGAATCAGAGTTTTTGAGATCTACAAAAAAAAATCTGAGATCTTGGCTGATTTCGTTAGATTTTCCCATGATGTCAAGCAAAGAGGTACAAAGTGTGAAGGTAGGCTTTGAAATACATAAACAGGTACACATCCAATTGACTCAAATTATGTCAATTAGCCTATCAGAAGCTTCTAAAGCCATGACATAATTTTCTGGAATTTTCCAAGCTGTTTAAAAGCACAGTCAAGTTAGTGAATATAAACTTCTGACCGACTGGAATTATGATACTGTAAATTATAAGAGAAAAAATCTGTCTGTAAACAATTGTTGGAAAAATGACTTGTCATGCACAAAGTAGATGTCCTAACCGACTTGCCAAATTCTATAGTTTGTTAACAAGCCATTTGTGGGGTGGTTGAAAAACAAGTTTTAATGACTCCTACCTAAGTGTATGTAAACTTCCCACTTCAACTGTAGTTATATTTCACTACTGCAACAGAAACAGTGTCAAATTATACCAGTGGAGGGCAAAGAAGCATTAAACATGGGTGTATAAATACGGGTGTATAAACATGGGTGAATAAATATGGGTGTATAATTATGGGCATATTAAAGTCTGATTCTCCCTCCTTGGTCGTCTTTGTAAATAAGAATGTGTTCTTTAACTGATTTGCCTATTTAAATAAAGGTTAAATTCCCCTCACCTTCGTCCTTATAGCCTCCACGATCAGTGTGCAGTGACAGCTGTCCCCCAGGCACCCGTGTAGCCAGGAAGAAGGGGGAGCCTGTCTGCTGCTTCGACTGCATCTCCTGTGCTGAGGGAGAGGTCAGCAACACCACAGGTCAGTGAAATTAATACCATTTAAAGTATTTGAGGGTGGTTTGGGGCTGGAGAAAATGTTATCCACATTTTCTACGTTTGCATTTCTGTCAGACTCGGCCAAGTGCTCGAGGTGTCCAGAGGACTTCTGGTCCAGCCCGGAGCGTGACCTCTGCATCCCTAAGAGGGTTGAGTTCCTCTCCTACCAGGAAGCACTGGGCATCTCCTTGATGACCGCCTCGTTGCTAGGAGCCCTCATCTGTGCAGTGGTCCTCGGAATCTTCACCCACTACCGGAACACGCCTGTTGTCAAGGCCAACAACTCTGAGCTCAGCTTCCTGCTTCTTCTGTCACTCAAACTCTGCTTCCTGTGCTCGCTGCTGTTCATTGGCCGGCCCCGGCTATGGACGTGTCAGCTGAGGCATGCAGCATTTGGTATCAGCTTTGTTCTCTGTGTCTCCTGTATACTGGTGAAGACAATGGTGGTGCTGGCTGTGTTCAGGTCCTCTAAGCCTGGGGGCAATTCCAGCCTGAAGTGGTTTGGTGCTGGGCAGCAGAGAGGAACAGTCCTGGTTCTCACCTCATTCCAGGCTGCTATCTGCACAGCCTGGCTGGTTTCAGCCTCTCCAACTCCACACAAAAACACGCGCTACCATAATGATAAGATTGTATATGAGTGTGTGGTGGGGTCGGTAGCAGGGTTCGGAGCGTTGTTAGGCTACATCGGCCTCCTGGCGTTCCTTAGCTTCCTCTTGGCTTTCCTGGCAAGGAATCTTCCAGACAACTTCAACGAGGCCAAGTTCATCACCTTCAGCATGCTGAATTTCTGTGCTGTCTGGATATCCTTCGTCCCTGCCTATATCAGCTCTCCTGGGAAGTATGCAGACGCTGTGGAGATATTCGCCATCTTAGCTTCCAGCTTTGGCATCCTGGTGGCGCTGTTCGGCCCAAAGTGTTACATCATCCTGCTGAGGCCAGAGAGGAACACCAAGAAGGCTCTGATGGGCCGGGCCTCAACCAAGACATAGGGAGAATCTTCGTTCCATTTCCTTGATTACTCACGTCCCCTCACCTCGATTTCATCTCAAAACCAATTAGATTAGAAGGTCAGCAGGGGCGGGATATCTAACCTTCTCATTAATTGAGTTTTGAAAAGGAGACCGAGGAGAGAGGACACGAGGAATCACGGAAAAGTAATTGAGATTCTCCCATAGGCTCAATACCATAACAGCGGTTTACAGTGGATTCCTCTCCTTGTCTTCTTCATCTCCTCTGTGCTGATCTGAAATATGAACACTAGGTGGGGGTACTATGCCTGCTAGGGATTTGCTTCACACTCACACTGTCATGCAAAGAAAGGAAAGGAGAAATGTATAGTAACAGAGTTTGATGGTCTCAAATAGTTTGAAGTAGCTCCTTTTTGTTTCCACTTCTGTTTGTAGTTTGATGGCAATAAATTAAATCAAAGAGATTTTATTGTTTTGTTAGCACTCTAGTGATGTGTAGTAGCATGTTATTGATTATAATTATGATGTTCTGTGACTAAATATTATTTCCTTGGCCTGTTAAGTAGGCTTTGAATGTATTTAATTTGTCTGTGTGCGTGGCTTTAATCTTCTATGGGATAGGTTATCCCCGATGAGTGGGTTTCTGCATTGAAAAGCTTTCAATTTAATCATCACATTGTGTGGAACAGCTTAACTTCCCTGTTCCTTCTCAAGGATTCTGCTGCCACACTTATTCACCCATTAATTAAATATTCATTCATGCACATTTTCATTTAATAAAACAGTTTGACTTGAAAGGAGTTGCAGAACGTGTTTTTATTGAACATTTGAAATTTAGCAATATATTTTATGAAAATTTCAGGAAACTGTCATATTGGAATAGAGAATTACACACCTCATAAAATGTGAAAGGAGAAAACAACATTTTTCATTAACCATATCTAATTGAACTGATTTGTTTTCAGAACTGACATTCAGGGGAGAAATGGATGTCATTAAAGTCTATTGAAAAGAAGAGTCATATTGTGATTCAGAGGAAGACTTGCTAAGTGTTGATTCACTGTTGACTAACTATTGATTCACTGTTGACTCAACCATGAGTCACTTTTGAATCATTAGAAACATACACTACCAGCAGGGTAGAAAAGTCCTGTTCATTTGTGTCCATCAACGTTAGGTATTGTCTGTTAAATATGTAACTTGCTGGTAAGTATTATACAATGTATCATGTAATTCCTTGTTAAGGTTTTACCATGCAAAACAATAGTGAGATGGTGTTATTAACTAAACACAAAGATGACAATATTTGGACATCATATCTTTCTTGGTGGTTTCTAATTGGACATCATGTGTTTCTTGGTGGTTTCTAATTGGACATCATGTGTTTCTTGGTGGTTTCTAATTGGACATCATATATTTCTTGGTGGTTTCTAATTGGACATCATGTGTTTCTTGGTGGTTTCTAATTGGACATCATATATTTCTTGGTGATTTCTAATTGGACATCATGTGTTTCTTGGTGGTTTCTAATTGGACATCATATATTTCTTGGTGGTTTCTAATTGGACATCATGTGTTTCTTGGTGGTTTCTAATTGGACATCATGTGTTTCTTGGTGGTTACTAATTGGACATCATGTGTTTCTTGGTGGTTTCTAATTGGACATCATGTGTTTCTTGGTGGTTTCTAATTGGACATCATGTGTTTCTTGCTGGTTACTAATTGGACATCATGTGTTTCTTGGTGGTTCCTATTTGGACATCATGTGTTTCTTGGTGTTTCTCTCTGGTCTCAGGAGGATGATGTAACACTTCGGAGCGAAGATGCATAGCAGTAACCCAAAGCTGGAAGCTAAGATGGCGAATATCTCCACAGCGTCTGCGTACTTCCCAGGAGAGCTGATGTAGGCAGGGACGAATGAAATCCACACAGCACAGAAGATCAGCATGCTGAAGGTGATGAGCTTGGCCTCGTTGAAGTTGTCTGGGAGTTTCCTGGCCAGGAAGGCTAAGAGGAGACAGAGGGAGGCCAGCAGGCCGATGTAGCCCAGCACCAGAGAGAAGCCAACCACAGAGCCCACTTCACACTCCAGGATGACCTTTGACCCCTTGAGGCCTAGGTCACGGTAAGGCAGGGGAGGGCTCATGGACAGCCACACGGCACAAATGATCACCTGCGTTTACAAACACAATTACAAACACAATTTAAATATCTTATAAATGACTGATTAATTCAGTTTGGTGACTTTGAAGTTATTTTAATGTTAAAGCGCTCACCTGAACACTGGTAAAGAGGAAGACACTCCCTCTCTGCTGAACGGGTCCAAAACACCTCATCAGCTGCCCAGCACCGGGCCTGGCTGAGCGGAACGCAGCCAGAACCACGATGGTCTTGACCAGGAGGCAGGAGAGGCAGAGCACGAAGATGACCCCAAATGCTGCCTGGCGGATCCGACACGCCCACACAGAGGGACGGCCAATGAACACCAATGAACACAGGAAGCAGAGCTTGAGTGACAGGAGAAGCAGGAAGCTCAGCTCCGAGTTGTTGGCCCGCACCTGGAAGGGTTACACACACATGGTACCATATAAGAATTCTCAATTTGATCCCATTCAACACTTTGTTAAAGCTCTTACCAGAGGGGTGTGGCGGTGGTACACAAAGAACACAAACACAGCCACTGTTGCCACAGCACCGCACACGGCAACAGTGGTCAGGGTGACACCCATCACGTCATTGAAGGAGAGGAACTCGAGCTGACGAGGGACGCAGGCGGTCCGATGGCTGTTGGACCAGAACTCCAGAGGACACCTGTCACATTGCAAAGAGCCTGGGAGAAAAGCATCATTAATTATTCAGTCTAATAAGTCTTAAGTAAGCATTAACACACAACAGACTGTGGGAATAACCACCCACCTCAGTGATGTGAGAAGATATTCAGTTCACTGACCTGTGGTGTTGCTGACCTCTCCCTCAGAACAGGAGATGCAGTCGAAGCAGCAGACAGGCTCCCCCTTCTTCCTGGCTACACGGGTGCCTGGGGGACAGCTGTCACTGCACACTGACACAGGCACCTGTACATGCCATGTAATTAATTTCATTTGAACAAAACCATTCACTTCATGTTTTAAAAATTGTCTTTCTTACCGTATTAGTTCCTGTGTTCCACTGGATGGCTGATTGGTTGATGAGGAGATTGGACCCGTCTACACGGCCAATTGTGACAAGTTTGAGCAACCCCTGGGGCGTGGCCTGCCAGTTCACAAGGTCGTACACAGCAGGGACGTCCGCGCCCCGGAAGTAGAACGGCTCCCCAAGTGGAGTGGTGAAGTTAACTTGGTTCAGGTGCTGCAACAGCTTGGAGGAGTGGAGACACAAACATGACCATTAAACTGTTAATATGATGTAATAACTCAAAACATATCCCCATAGTGACTGTTAACATGACCATTACACTGTTAATATGATGTAATAACTCAAAACATATCCCCCATAGTGACTGTTAACATGACCATTACACTGTTAATATGATGTAATAACTCAAAACATATCCCCATAGTGACTGTTAACATGACCATTACACTGTTAATATGATGTAATAACTCAAAACATATCCCCATAGTGACTATTAAGTGGACATGAATATTTATTGATATTAAATTTCAATTATTTTCAATAATTTCAATAATTTTCTAATATTACATTGGCATGACCAATTCACCCCCTGATTTATTTGTGTTTGCAAATCATGTCTAATTAACACGGGCAATAGATGAGTACCTCCGCTGAGCTGATGTTGTAAGGAAGGGAGCAGGTGAAGCTGCTGCCCCAGGTAGGGCTGTGTCTCTGGGGACAGGACAGCAGGCTGTGGAGGGCGTGGGCTGCAGCATACACAGCCAGGTACACATTATAGGTTATTCTCAGCTGGGAGGTGTCTGTGAAGGGGCTCTGTACCCCCTCCAGAGTCTCTGCCCCACTGCAGGAGGCCAGGAGTGGACGAGGGGAACTGGAGGTGGGAGGAGGGGTGTGTGGTAGTGACACAGAGGGGGTTGGAGGAAGGGGAGAGGGGAGCAGAGACGTGCCGTGTCCATGTGCTGCTCCAGGGCTACACCCAAACACCGTTTCCCAGAGTTCCTTCAACAGGACATCTCCGGGACGACGAGAGGGGTTGAGACTTCGAAGGTGGGCCTCAAAGCCAGGAATAGGTGCACTGCGGATAGCCACACCCACGACGCCCTGAGCAACGTTAAAGAGGGCGGGGTTTCTCAGGAGCTGTCCGCTGGTGCTCCATGCCTCACTGGCCAGGAACTGCCTGTCCGTCACATTTCTCCTCCCCAGCTCCAGGAGTAACGCCCCCATGTCAGTGTACCAGAGGAAGACCAGGATCACTCGCGCTGTCGAGGCCTGGACCGTATCTGCTGCTCGCTTCACATCCCTCACCAGGTTCGCCCGGTTGAGGGTCTCAAAGAACGCCAGGCACACCCCCGTCCCCCGAATCTCCTCCTCAAACACCTGGGGATCAAATTGTCACAATACTGATACTAAGTTGATGAAAATATATTTTTAAGTATCCAGTATTCGAGATAATGTAAATAAACAAAATACAGTTTTCTATACAATTGTTTTGTGATGTAAATTAAATTCTGCAGTTCTTTTTCTGTAAACTGAGGAAGAATTAATAAAGTCGTAGAAAAAATTTGATGTAAAATAAAGAAACACCTGTATGGCCAGACGACCGTAGTCATTGTCTACAGCAATAGCCCCGACCCAGGTCCATCCCAAGAGCCAGGTGAGCCGGGCCATGGTGAGGGCCTGGTAGACATCACTGGGGATGGTCCTGAAGAAGTTAGGGAACTCCTGTCTGTCACTGAGACAGCCACAGCTGGCCTGGTAACTGATCTGAGGACAACGCCATTGAATCAATAATTTCTCACTAAATACCAGACCAGATGAATTATAAGTCATTAAAGCATTATCACAATCTTTCTAGCTGAGTGTACAAAACATTAAGAACACCTTGGGTTGCACCCCCATTTGCCCTCAAAACAGCCTCAATTCGTTGGGGCATGGACTCTACAAGGTGTCGAAAGCGTTCCATAGGGATGCTGGTCCATGTTGACTCCAATGCTTCCCACAGTTGTTTCAAGTTGGCTGGATGTGGTGAATCATTCTTGATACACACGGGTAACTTTTGAGTGTGAAAAACCCAGCTGCATTGCAGTTCTTGACACAAACCTGTGTGCCTGGCACCTACTACCATACCACGTTCACAATCTTTTTTCTTGCACATTCACCCTCTGAATGGCCAATATACACAATCCATGTCTCAATTTTCTCAAGGCCTAAAAAATATATTTTACATCTTTTAACTTGTCTCCTCCTCTTCATCTTTACTGACTGAAGTGGATTTAACAGGTGACATCAAGAAGGGATCTTAGCTTTCACCTGGATTCACTGGGTCAGTCTATGTCATAGAAGCAGGTGTTCCTAAAGTTGTGTCCACTCAGTATATAACCTGGTTGTTGAGAGAGAGACTAAGGACACAATGACATCAATATGTTTCTTATGAAGTATTAAATACCCTCATATAATATCTCAGTAAATACTAGACTATCTGAAATATGATCAATTTTTCTAGCCATTGCACTTTCTGGTTGTGTGGAGAGAGACTGACCACAGGCACAGAGAGAGGCCCCAGGGTCCTGGCCAGGATGATGGTCTGAGTGGACGATGCATCACCAATGACCAGAGGAACAGGGCAGTCACTAGATGGATGTGCTGGACAGGACAGAATACCCATAACATGGATGTTTATTCAGAACCACATGATACCAAGTACATGAACTACAATATTTGATATTAATTTAGTGTAGTGTCTTCACAATATTATTGGCTATTTTGGCAAATACATTTCATTACATTTTAATTTTAGGTAAAGATGAGGTTGAGGTTAGTGGTTAAAATCACATTTGAGTTTCGAAATCTCTGTAGTTTCACATCTGATGTTCCCGCCTGACACCAGGGACAGTGCCCCTCGCAGGCTCCAGGGGTGCTGATTACAGCTGTCCAGGATACGGTAGCCCAGCCGAACCCCCGGCAGTAGGAAGGGGTTACGGTTAATCTCGTCCACCGCAAACACCAGCGCATGTGCCCATTGCAATGGTTCCTCTTGGAAACTGAGAGCAGGGATGTGAAACATGAGACAGGAGAGAGAGCGAGAATGACAGAGAAACATTCATCATGTGTAATTGAGGATGATGTAAGCCTGTAATCAGATTCATGTCATTTATTGTTGGAGAAACAACATTCAACATAAAACAGCACAACAAAAATATATTTCATGCTGAACACGATGGATAAATACCACAATCTGTGACAGCAATATTATTTAGGTGTTTGCATTTACAAGAAATATGCCATGCCTCATTGTACTCAGAGAAATAGAGCACTGTGTTACAGCAAATACAGTCTCTCTCTCTGAAATGACACACATTAGAATTGAAGAGAGAAGTTGGACAAAAACAAAGATTGAAATTGTTTTGCAGACAATTTGTTAACATCAGATTTGAAATTGTCTGCAAAACAATTTTACAATTCATTTTGAAGTGATTATGATTCTGTGTCAACAGCAAAACATTTAGCATTTCAATTTTAATTGATTAAGATTCTGTGTAAAAGGTACAAGTCCAATGGTCCATTTTCCAGTCTTCTGAAGAGAACAACATTTAGATCAAGTCTGACATGAAACAACAATAAGGAAAAGAAAGAAAGAAATGTGTCATGTTGTTCCAAAATGAAAGAAAATGACAAGAATAAAAACAAGGATTAAAATCTCATTTCAACAAGCTTTGAAAAGAAAGGCGCAAGAAAAGTGTGATACAAAAAGTTAGAGAACAGAAATAAATGAAATAACTTACTTGACACAGGCCTGCAGGTCAGGGGGTTGGCTGAAGCTCAGGTCTGGAGCAGGAGGGAGGTTATGGAAGGGGATGAGACCACCGATCACCACTTCACCTTCCTGGGAGAGACCACGGTCATCCAGACCAACCGAACGATCCCACCGTGAACACACAGTTGCCTGAACCATCCCTGACCCATCCCTGACCAGCCAGGGCAGTAGCAGGGGAATGGCCGGTGTCAGCCAGGTTAACCAGGGGGACATGAAGGGAGCTCCTCTGGACAAACAGACAGGAAGGCAGTTGACCAGACCAAAACCTGTCCCAATGTAATTTCTAAATACTGAATAAAACATGAAAAACTACACCACAGTTGTAATGATGAAACATACAGATGAGTCAAAAAGAGTGTAAAGATTATGATCAGAAATTCTCCCAGTCTTTACATCCAGCCTGGTGGGGGAAAGTTAATGGACTTTGCTCCCAGATGTTTTATGTAGCACAGATCAGCCTCAGTGGTTCTTCGTCAGGTGAAGACAAGCTTCAGTAGTCGACCAGTCTCTATCTCCCAGCGCTTGGTATGGCAGCAGGCTCCTCTGATCTGGCCCAGTGGAGGATAAGGGAGGGTATTTATAATGACCAGAGATCATAGAGAAGACACAGAGTAAACAAGATGACACACTGAGACCCTAAATCACAGGCCTCCTGAGTGTTGCTGTTAGGGATAGCACAAAACGATTAGAGACAAGGGTGACAGGGGTACTTTTAATTTTGAAAAATATGTTTTTAGTTTTGTGCTGCACCAATCATGGAAGTATGGTGGGGTGAGGAAGGAGGGTGACGGGGGTACAAGGACCAGGACTGAAGGGATAGTGTTACTTAATCTCCAAATAATAGTTTGAGGATTTAGATGGCCACAGGTGCTCTCTCTCTCATCTCCCTTACTGCTCATTTCACAAGCAATTACATCCCATTATCCACACACAGCAAGATACAAAAACACAGGCAGGGAGGGGGGTGTGTGTGTGTGTGCGTGTGCATGTGTGTGTACATGCCATGGCAAGAGTAGTTGTATACCCCGGTGGCTACAACACCGATAAACATAGAATACAATTAGAGAGTGTGTCGGTGAGAAAAATAGGGTGGCAAATAGAGAGAGAAATGGAGAGAAAGATGGTGGAAAATAGAGAGAAGAAAAGACACCAAAAACAAACATCAAGATAAGCAAATAGAAGACCAGTAATCAAACAGACAGACATGTTGCGTTCAAGTCACATTTTTTTATGAATTTTATTACATCAGTAGGAAAATGCTCACAGTAATGTTCCGCGTGACCATACAAAGAAGAAAGGATGGGTTTAACACTGAAAAGAAGAATAAAAACATGCAACTTGGTCTAGTCGAAACACCCTTATCTACCTATTCCACTGTGTGTTTCAGTTCTTGTAAACATCACGTTTTAATAACCAGCTCCCAATTTTCACCCTTTTTTTTTACAGTCTGTATTAAATTAATTGTAAAAAAAATAAAAATTCAAGCATGGAAACTCAAAAAGTTTCAAATATGTGATAATGTTTAAAATATTAGAAAGTGAGAAGTCAGAGCAAGCAAGAAGTCCGAGTATTTCATCCAATCCCACTATTACTTATTCTGTGAAAAGATAGTAGTGCACTGTGATGTCTACAGATCGATGCATAGTCATGCTGGATATTTAACATGCAGAAAACAGAACAACTAAATGACAACACCTTAAATTAAAAACAAATCTACAGCAGAATATGTACCAACAACACCAGCACACAGAGGACAATCAGAGGAGAAGGAACACTTGAGGAAGATCTTTGATGCAACAGATCCCATCCCTTAAAAGTGGTCCCCCAACGGGCACACACTGGTTGAATCAACATTGTCTCCACGTCATTTTAATGTTGAACTAACGTGGAATAGACATTGCATTGATGTCTGTGGGCCTCTGATAATACTAATACACATTTAAAATGTACAAAGACCAAGACAACACTTCCCTTCAGAGTTAAACACATTTGTAAAGTTTCCTTATTTTCTGCTTTATAGTAGATGGCGTTAGCTTGAACAGGAAGTAGAATTACAAGAACAGACAGGACAGGAAATGGGTACAATCAAAGTAGGAAGTAGTTTAACAGTCTGTTCAAACTACATTTAAAGAACATTCTGATCAGGACATGAAGAAGAATAAAAAACATATTTACATTTACAGACAAGACTGTCAGAACCAATCAGGTACTTGACTTTATATCTGAAAGTATTATTGGACAGCCCAACCATGATATATGTTTTTTTCCTTGGTCCTAAGCAGGAAGCTGATTTGCTGCGTTTTGGAAGTACATTATACATCATTCTATGTAGGTGATAACCAGGAAGTGGGTTCAGAGTCTGAGCAGAAAGTAGACCTCCGGTTCTGATTGTATACAGGAGTCTGTGGGCAGCAGAGAGTCATCATGATAATGATCTCCGTATCCGTACCCCAGTGTGGTGCACCCCCCCTCAGGCAGCCCCCTTTCCTCCAGCTGGTCCAGGTAGCCCGCTATGTAAGAGCCTGTGGAGTGTCTGTTAGCTAGGGGGTTCTGACATGCTGCTACTTTAGTACGCAGCACTACCCCTCCCACGCTGGAGGGGGCGCTCATGTCCCGGGGCTTTAGAGCCTCCCGCTGCCTCTCTCGAGCACGATTGTTGATGTGACGCACACGGCTCTGGCTCCGAGAGGAGAGACGGCGAGAGAGGAGGGGCGGGGAGTCCTCCTGGGTGTCAGGGACAAAGTTTGAGGAGGGGCAGGATGGGGGTATGAAGGGTTTGGGGGGTATCTGTAACTGAGGTAACTGGGTAAGCTGGGGTGACTGGGGTCTGTCCCCGTCTCTGTCATCCCCCTCTAGGGTGACTAGTTTGCGTAACTGCTCAGTGAGGGGGTCTGCAGACTGCAGCCGTTGGGACAGACCTCCCAGGCCCCTCATCCTCCTCCGCTCACTCATACAGGGGGTGATAAAGCTGTGGCTGATGATGTTGTACTTGCTGCGGAAGTTGCAGGAGATGTCCTCAGATGTCAGGTCACCCAGAGACTTGGACTTGCAGGGGCTGGGGGCTGTGGATGGTCTGAGGATAGGTAGAGGAGGGGTGAGGGTGGAGCCCAAAAGGGGCAGTGGTGGGCGACCAGATTGGGGTTGGAGCTGAGTTTGTGGCTTGGGCTGGGTGTCTGATTGGGTTTGGGTCAGGGGTTGGAGCTGGGTGTCTGTTTTGGGATGGGGTTGGGGCTGGGTGTAGTGGGAGGCCGAGGCAGTGGAGTGTCTGAAGCAGTCGTAGTCTCGCTGGCTGGAGTCCACACTACAGTCTGAGCTGGGGGAGTACAGGCCTCTGTCTCTGGGGAGGCTAACAGACCTTGGACCAGAAAGAACAGACAGACACTCTGAGGAGGAGAACCCATTCTGGAAGCAGGCTGACGCTTCTCTCTGACCCTGTCCTTCCCCTGTCCCACCCTGGTAGCTCCTGGTCTGGGGCTGGGTGGGACCATTGTAACTGTGCTGCTGGGTGAAGGCTCTGGTAATGTGTCTGCTATGAGTGGAAGGATGGCTGTTCAGGAGGAGGGGGCTGGGGTTGGGGGGCCCTTTGCAGGGGGAGGGCTGGTGTGAGGGCTGTTTGACGGGTGAAGAACATTGGGAGAGCTGGAGTTGAGGAGCAGCGTAGCATTTGGTTGGGCTGGTAGCGACCCAGGTATGGTTGTGTCTCGGTAATGTCAGGGTCATCTCCAGTGGATCCTCGTCCACGTTAATTTCCACCTCCATCAGACTACTTCCTTCCGTGTCATGGCACAACAGGAATTGGTCAGACACTGTACTGTTGTTGGACGAGCACGTGTAACCCCACGACAACCCCCACTCTCCCACTGACCCCAACCTTTTAGGATCACACTCACCCCCGTAGCCCTCTCCTTTCTCCTCCACCACACCCCTCCGTGAGCCCACCCAGCTGCCATTGCCTTCTACCCCCAGGAGAGGAGGCACCTTGGCTGGGGAAGGCTCCAGGCTTCCCATGGGTGTGCTCTCCTCAGAGTCAGCCTGGATGTTGCCGATGGTCTGCTTCTTCAGGTTGTAGACAGAGACTGGAGACAAGACCTCCTCATCCAGGATGGTATAGACCTCCTCCAGCTCCGTGGTCTCAGGACTGGAGAAGAGAAGGGGGGCATTGGGGTCTGTGTGGGAGGTTTTGGGGTGGGGTGAGAGTAGATTCTGGTTCGCGTGGTTAGGGGTCTGGCTTGCTTTTCGAGGAGTGATAGGTCCGTTCATTGCCTTGCGGGGGGAGGCGATGGTGTGTGGGTCTTTATATTGGGTGGTATAGTCTATGGTAACCTTATAGGGTGTGCTGGAGTCCCAGACAGCAGGATCGGACAGACAGGACATGACACTGAGGGTGTGGGGGTCAGAGTTCATTGTGAAATCATTCTGGTCGCCGATGAGGTCAAACTGACCAATCAGAGCGGAAATAGACCCGTAGGTGGTATCGTTGCTGAGAGATACGGCGTCAATGAGATGTGAGATGATGCTGTCCTGTAGGGGGACGGGGCTCTGCAGATCGGACCGGTCCACATTCAGTAGGGAGATGGGGAGCTCAGAGGAAGGAGAGGAGGAAGTTGCTGTGTTTGTTGTACTAAGTAATGTTGTCTCTGGTCTGCTCTCACTTGGTACGTGTAAACAGTTGCTCTCTGTCTCTGTTGAGCTGCTGAGGTGACACAATGTCCTTTGGCGAGAAGAAACATCCTCAGCTTTGCTGAGTGGGTTGACTCTGTCTTGTGATTGGTCTTTGGAGTCACCATCTACAGTCCCTCCTCCTCGGCCAATGACCAGGTAGGAGGTCTCATCTGATTGGTCAGACTCGGTGGTGTTATCCTGTGCGTTGTTGTGATTGATGGAAGGGGTGAACACTTTGTGCTCAAGGGAGGCGGATGATTCGACGACGAGTTCCACAGAGTGGGACCCGGGCTGGTTAAAGGGGGACGTTCCTGTGGAAACAGACAAGTTAGACAGTCAGTAAAGGTTCAAACATATCACAGCCGTACGTAGAACACCAAGTCAACCAACAACCAACCGACACATTCCGTCCAATACGAGCCAATAGCAAACACAGAGACGAATGGAATGTACCACCAAATACGACTGTGAGAGGGGTGTTGGAGAATGAGGCTGTGCAGGTAACAGAAGGAACATCCATTTTTTAGGGGGAACTCCAAATTTCGTAAAACAGATGGTCAAATGGGATCAATTTAAAAAAAAAAAATTTAAGGAAAATTTACATTTTTACAAAGTTACATCAGTGGCATGATGTAATACTGGGATGTTTTAGGATGAGGCAACCTTAGGAGGTGTTTTGGTTTACCTGGCGGGATATCCTAGTCAGTTCTCTACTACAGAGAAGCACCACACAGTGAAGAAGGAACAGAAAAGGCAAGTTAAAGTAGTGAGGAAGAATAGAGTGCCTGGATTTGTCAATTCACATGAAAACACATTTTTATTTCTATATTTTAGAAAATGATGAGTTAGAAACGAGGAAAGGGATTACATTTCACATAAGACCCATAGCACTGTTTCACTGAGAGCGCAGGACAACAACTCATCATTTCACACATATAGCAAATAAAGCCAGTTGCTCTGCCTTTACAGGTAAGCCTATGGTCATGTATTGCGCTGAGAAATAGGCAACATGATGCTGTTACACTGTCGGTTGGTTTCTTGCGTTGGTTTCTTCTTACATGTTAGATATCTATTATAACATATTGCTTGTTACATGGCATACCGTTAATTGTTATGGTTGATGTAAGAGTGTGTGAGGTCTACTGAGGAGGTCTACCCACCGATGAGTGTGTCTGCACCCAGGTCAGTCTGCTCCTGGTCGGGGGAGCAGAGGGAGAGCTGTCCCTGCAGTAGCCTCTCCAGGGGCATGGAGATGGGCCTGTGGGTGAGGGGTGTTGGGCGTCTCTCCACCATTACCCCCTCCCTGTCCCTTTCCCTGTTCTGGGACCCCTCCCCCCCAGCCCCTGCTCCGGCCCACACTCTGTCCTTGCCGTCTGGTATGGAGGCCTTGCGGTCCGATATGGAGGTGGAGGACTCAGCGAGCTTCATCTTGGTTTTCTTGCGACGGTTGGCGGGGGCGCTGGCGGTGCGTCGGAGGAGGTGGTCACTGATGGAGCGTTTCCTGAGGGCCGAACCACAGCTGGTGTCTACTGACGACTTAGAGGGCCTGTTAAATAAACCTCTGATGCCTCGCAGCTGACGACCCTGATGGGTGGAGAGAGAAGAAGAATGAAGAGTGAGGGAGGGGAGAGAGAAGAAGAATGAAGAGAGAGGGAGGGGAGAGAGAAGAAGAATGAAGAGAGAGGGAGGGGAGAGAGAAGAAGAATGAAGAGAGAGGGAGGGGAGAGAGGAGAAGAATGAAGAGAGAGGGAGGGGAGAGAGAAGAAAAATGAAGAGAGAGGGGTGAGAGAGAGAAAGTGTTTAGTATTTTGCATGAAAATATGAATTGCATGGTGTGAGGAAGGTTAGATAAGATGTGTCATGCTTTTCAATCACATCACAGTATTCCCACCACAATGCAAACATGCCTGAGAAACAATATAGACTGAAAACATTAACACACTTCACTCTACACAAAACAAAATATTTTCAGCAAATCAACACTTCTTTACATGAATTCGGATGAAGTGCTGAGCTGTCAATGCCACTCCCACTCAGGTTCATCATGGGGAGAATCTCAATTTGTATTTCCTTGATTCCTTGCATCGTCTCTCCTCGTCTCCTTCTCAAAACCCATTGGATGAGGTCAGAGGTCCGTCCCGTCTAACCTTCTCATCCAATAGGTTTCGAGAAGGAGGTCGAGGAGAGCGGACATGGGGAATCAAGGCAATGCAGTTGAGATTCTCCCGTGGACAAAGACATGCCCTTTAGATGGCACTATAGCATAACGGTAACTACTAACCACAGACAAACAACCATCTCATTCTCTCACTCACAATCCTTGCACATAGTCCCTCTTTACCATTATCTGTGTAGTTAGTAATGCCATGAGCTCTGATTTTATGAACCCGATAATTACTGATAAAATGCATAGAAAATCACCTAACACGAAAACACATCCATAATACACCCAATATACCAATCTTAGATATACAGTAGCATACACACAGAAATACATCTGAAACCATATACACTCCACCACACACAGTGGAAACAGTTGACAGTCGTGCAGATGCCATGCAGCATACATAGTCTACCCAGGATACCTTGTGGGCTCCTAGAAAGTGCATTATGGTAAAGCTGGGGTTCAGGACTAGTGGATTCCACTGGAAAGGAAGAAGGTATCAGCTTAGGAGAATTATATAGCTGACAACTAAGTGTAATAAATATGTATATGTAAAAGCTAAAACTGATTTTTTTTCCCCCTTCAGACCACTTATTTTCTATAGGGTCAGAGTAGCACTAGCCTGGTACCCAGATCTGATCTCACTAGCCTGGTACCCAGATCTGATCTCACTAGCCTGGTACCCAGATCTGATCTCACTAGCCTGGTCCCAAAGCTGTTTGTGTGTTTGCCTGCTCCATTGGCATTGTCAAGCAAATCATGTTTTGCAGTTCCATAAGGACATGGCAAGATCCCAGAAACAGACTGGTACCCAGGCTATATTAAAGAGAGCAGAAACAGACTGGTTCCCAGGCTATATTAAAGAGACCAGAAACAGACTGGTACCCAGGCTATATCAAAGAGACCAGAAACAGACTGGTACCCAGGCTATATCAAAGAGGTTAGAAAGTGACTGGTACCCAGGCCATATTAAAGAGACCAGAAACAGACTGGTACCCTGGCTAGGGTCAGTGGTGACACGTGGAGAAGAGGACCAGGGATACTAGGAATGTCTCAGACTGTACCTATCTTACCATAGAAGGGTTATCTCACTGCAATGTACTGTACCTACCTTCCCATAGATGTCATGAACTGAAACGTGGATAAAGATTGACGCCTCAGTCAACCCCTCCAAGTACACATGTCTATAACCTGAAGAGAGAGAAAGGGAGAGAGACAGAGAGTTATCGTTGTGGAGAGGTCATTACAATACCCCATGTAAATTAAAAATAACACTGCATGGAATAAGTACAAAAAAAGCTCCTTAAGGACAATGTAGAGACACTATTTGCTGACTGCAACAAAGAGGGGAACGTAAGCAACTTCACTTTCTACACAGACCATCCCCTGGCATGGTGCTATATTAACACAGACCATCCCCTGGCATGGTGCTATATTAACACAGACCATCCCCTGGTACAGTGCTATATTAACACAGACCATCCCCTGGCATGGTGCTATATTAACACAGACCATCCCCTGGCATGGTGCTATATTAACACAGACCATCCCCTGGCATGACACAGTGCTATATTAACACAGACCATCCCCTGGTACAGTGCTATATTAACACAGACCATCCCCTGGCATGGTGCTATATTAACACAGACCATCCCCTGGTACAGTGCTATATTAACACAGACCATCCCCTGGCATGACACAGTGCTATATTAACACAGACCATCCCCTGGCATGACACAGTGCTATATTAACACAGACCATCCCCTGGCATGGTGCTATATTAACACAGACCATCCCCTGGCATGACACAGTGCTATATTAACACAGACCATCCCCTGGCATGACACAGTGCTATATTAACACAGACCATCCCCTGGCATGGTGCTATATTAACACAGACCATCCCCTGGTACAGTGCTATATTAACACAGACCATCCCCTGGCATGGTGCTATATTAACACAGACCATCCCCTGGCATGGTGCTATATTAACACAGACCATCCCCTGGCATGACACAGTGCTATATTAACACAGACCATCCCCTGGCATGGTGCTATATTAACACAGACCATCCCCTGGCATGACACAGTGCTATATTAACACCGACCATCCCCTAGTACAGTGCTATATTAACACAGACCATCCCCTGGCATGACACAGTGCTATATTAACACAGACCATCCCCTGGCATGACACAGTGCTATATTAACACCGACCATCCCCTGGCATGGTGCTATATTAACACAGACCATCTCCTGGCATGGTGCTATATTAACACAGACCATCCCCTGGCATGACACAGTGCTATATTAACACCGACCATCCCCTAGTACAGTGCTATATTAACACAGACCATCCCCTGGCATGACACAGTGTTATATTAACCAGACCATCTCCTGGCATGGTGCTATATTAACACAGACCATCCCCTGGCATGACACAGTGCTATATTAACACAGACCATCCCCTGGCATGACACAGTGCTATATTAACACCGACCATCCCCTGGCACAGTGCTATATTAACACCGACCATCCCCTGGCATGACACAGTGCTATATTAACCAGACCATCTCCTGGCATGGTGCTATATTAACACCGACCATCCCCTGGCATGACACAGTGCTATATTAACACAGACCATCCCCTGGCATGGTGCTATATTAACACAGACCATCCCCTGGCATGGTGCTATATTAACCAGACCATCCCCTGGTACAGTGCTATATTAACACAGACCATCCCCTGGTACAGTGCTATATTAACACAGACCATCCCCTGGCATGACACAGTGCTATATTAACACAGACCATCCCCTGGCATGACACAGTGCTATATTAACACAGACCATCCCCTGGCATGACACAGTGCTATATTAACACAGACCATCCCCTGGCACACTACCCCTATGTCAAGAGAGAGGGTATTGTCCCAGGGTGGAAACTCAGAATACTAGACATTGAGGAAATTGAAACAACCTCTGTCAACATGTACAAGTCTGGGACAGTAATGGTGCAGGGCATCCTCATGCAGTTCAAGTAGGACTTTTACGGGTCAAAGAGAGAGAGCACAGCAGGAAAAGCTCTCTCTCTCTGTGACAACTCCCCCATCCTGAGTGAGTCTGATCACACCTCTTCAAAATGTCCTGCAGACAAAGATAGTCACCCCCACCCCCACCCCGAGCACTGAACACTCCCAGGTCCCACAACTGCACTGCTCCTCCATCACTGAGAGGGATACATTCACAGAGCTGGAGAGTGACATGGTGGAGCCCCCCCCCCCCCCCAACAAGACCTGGAGGGCAGAGGGTGGAGATGGACGGCTGTCTGAGTTGCTGGCTGCTCTACAGGCTGAGGTGAGAGAACTTAAAGAGGCACACATGGCACTGAAGGAGGAGGTGACAAAGCTGAGGTGTGACAGAGAGCAGGACACTCCCCCAGAGAAGCCAACAGAACGGCCAAACTCAGACCCGGACCACAACCTCAACACCAACCCAACAGAGGACAGACAACACAAGACCCACCAACACAACAGACTCCACCCCCTCCCAACAGAATCCACCCCTTCCCAACAGACCCCACCCCTTCCCAACAGATTCCACCCCCTCCTAACAGCCCTCCTGTCAGCTCCCCTGATTGCTCTCTTGACGACCCTCACACATCCACTGAGGACACATAAAAGCCAGAGAGACTGTGCTCCTCATTGACTCAAATGGCAAATACATTCAAGAGGATGAACTTTAACCCAAACACAAAGTTGCTAAACTCTGGAGCCCAAAAACTAGGTATGCCCTGGAGCTGCTATCAGAGGACAGACTAGGGTCCCCCAACCACATCATAATTTACACGGGCACAAATGACCTGAGAGCTCCGCAGGAAAGGGTTGCCACAGCACTCAAGGGAGTGATTGAAAAATCATCTTCTAATTCATCTTCTAATTTCCCCAACACACATTTATCTCCACCCTGTTACCACAAAAATACTTTCACCCTGCCACCATACAGACGGTGAATGCAAGCATATTGCGAGACTATGCCTCAAAACCTCATTTCTACCTGGCTCACCACTCCACCATGGACCTGAACAGCCTTTACAACCAGGTCCACCTCTACAAGGTAGCAATCCCAACTTTTTGCCAGGACCCAGAAGGACGTAACCCTAAACCGTAGTCTCGGCACCTCACACAGGAGCAACAGAGAAACGGACACCCCGTCCAGACCAGCAAGACACCCTCCCAGACCTGCAAGACCCCCTCCTGAAGGACCTGCACAGAGAGAACCCACGCCAAGAGGACCTACACCGAGACCACAGCATCACCAGTCACACCCCAACCAGCTGAAACCACACCAAACAAAGCCACACCCTATATAGGCCCCACTATATCAGACCTATGCCCTTTCTGCCCACTCCATGCTCCCCGCCTCTGCGACAAAGATGTCAACATGACAGCAGACATATGCCCAGGTCGTGAGCAGAGCAACAGGCCAACCCCCACTATTACATCCGTCCAAGCTCCATCCTGCAACCTAAGAGGTATGTATCCAATGCTCAACATGCTCTGCTCTCACCTACTGTGATGGTTCGGGCCTAAACCACACGAAAACAACACTAGACACTATGGAACACAAAGCTTGTACTGTCTCATCCTGGAATGTACAAGGTCTGAGGTCATCTGCCTAAAAAGAAGGAACCCAGACTTCATGTAAAAAACTTAAAAAAATACAGACATTGTCATCCTACAAGAAATATGGTTAAAAGGAGACGGACCCACTGGTTGCCCTCTAGGTTACAGAGAGCTGGTAGTCCTATCCACCAAACGACCAAGTATGAAAAATGGAAGGGACTCAGGGGGTATGCTAATTTGGTATAGACCAGACCTAATCCACTCTGTTAAATTAGTCAAAACAGGAACATTTTACATCTGGCTAGAAATGAATATGGAAATTATCTCAGAGAAAAATGTCCTGTGTGCTGCCTATATCCCTTGCAATACAATTGCCATACTTTACAGATGACAGCTTCTCCATCCTAGAGGGGGAGTTTAACAATTTCCAGGCCCAGGGACATGTACTAGTCTGTGGCGACCTAAATGACAGAACTGGACAAGAACCTGACATCCTCAGCACACAGAGGGACAAACATCTACCTGGAGGTGACAGTATTCAGTAGAGGCACCACTATCACTGCCCGGCCATCCTGAGTTCAACGGGCTAGTCAATTGGGCATTTCTGCAGTATATTAGAGCATGTCAAATTCGCGATGGTAAATGCCCATCGTAAGACATCGCAAATGGACAGCCGTGCCAGATTACTTGGTAATCTGAACGGGTTACTAGGAGCAAATTTAAAAACAAATGTTTTAATGTGTTTAGAGGGGTGCAAGGGGTCCATGGCTGGGTAGGGAGCACCCCCCACCCATGCCCATCCAATAGGGGGCACCACTGGTCATTTTGGATGTTTAAAAAAATATATTGTAAAAAAACGACTGAGTCCCACTGCTGTCTTAATGCACCAAATTCTTACATCCTATGGCTTCCTATGATCAAACATGACAAATATAACTTTTAGGTTGATTCTGGGGTTAATTTAGTGATATATTTGATATATATTATTGTTTGGTCAGTATAAATGCCATTTGGACATTTCTTATGCCATTTGGCCATGGTTCACTGACTTTTTGGTTCAGAAGCCGACTTCCAATGAACATATATTGCAAATGGACAATACATAGGCCTAATGGACAAACGCAATAAAATAAGACATATGTATGTGCATACGGTTATTACATATGTGTAATTGACCAAAAAAATGAATAAATAGAAAAACAGTCCAAAAATGACTTTTTTAGGGGTTTTAAAATGTTGAAAATGTTTTGAGATTTTCATCATTTTACCCTTGGGTCTTGACTTTGACCATTTTCAATATGAAAATCTACGATGGAGCGCGCTCGCCATATTTGTGATTTTGGGTGTATGACACTTGGCATTTCCCATGTTCCACTAGCCAAATGGTTTGGATGAACTGCCTTCCATTTGCCCAATGGCAATAAGTTGCCATTCATTTTTGTCCATTTCATGGGGTCTTCCCTTACCTTAGCGAAAACAATGTACTGAGCAAATGTTAATTTGGCTTTTTACCAAATTATCCTGTGTGACAGACCACATATTCACACTGCACACCCTAACTGACAAACAAACTAACAAAAACAAAGGCAAAGTCTTCTCATGCTTTGTTGATTTAAAAAAAAGTTTAGACTCAAATTGGCATAAGGGTCTGCTATACACATTGATGGAAAGTGGTGTTGGTGGAAATACATAGAACATTATAAAATCCATGTACACAAATAAGTGGAGGTTAAAATGGGCAAAAAACACACAAATGCAGCTTAAACCCCACCCTCTTCAACATATATATCAACGAACTAGTGAGGGCACTAGAACAGTCTGCAGCACTCGGCCTCACCCTACTAGAATCTGAAGTCAAATGTCTGCTGTTTGCTGATGATCTGGTGCTTCTGTCACCAACCAAGGAGGGCCTACAGCAGCACCTAGATATTCTGCACAGATTCTGCCAGACCTGGGCCCTGACTGTAAATCTCAGTAAGACCAAAACAATTCCAAAAAAGGTCCAGTCGCCAGGACCACAAATACGAATTCAGTTTTTTGTGTGCTCTAGGAATTCCATCTAGACACTGTTGCCCTAGAGCACACAAAAAACTGTACATACCTTGGCCTAAACATCAGTGCCACAGGTAAATTCCACAAAGCGAAAGTGAACGATCTGAGAGACAAGACAAGAAGGGCATTCAATGCCATCAAAAGGAACATAAAATTCGACATACCAATTAGGATCTGGCTAAAAATACTTATATCAGTTATAGAGCCCATTGCCATTTATGGTTGTGAGGTCTGGGGTCCGCTCACCAACCAAGAATTCACAAAATGAGACAAACACCAAATTGAGACTCTGCAAAGATTTCCTCAGTGTACAACATAGAACACCAAATAATGCATGCAGAGCAGAATTAGGCCGATACCCTCTAATTATCAAAATCCAGAAAAGAGCCATTCAATTCTACAACCACCTAAAAGGAAGCAATTCCCAAACCTTCCAGAACAAAGCCATCACCTAAAGAGAAATTAACCTGGAGAAGAGCGCTCTAAGCAAGCTGGTCCTGGGGCTCTGTTCACAAACACAAACACACCCCACAGAGCCCCAAGACAGCAACACAATTAGACCCAACCAAATCATGAGAAAAAAAAAGTTAATTATTTCCAATGTGTAATGAACAAAAAAACGGAGCAAACTGCCATTTGTCCCTAAATAGAGACTACACAGTGGCAGAATACCTGACCACTGTGACTGACCCAAACTTAAAGAAAGCTTTGACTATGTACAGACTCAGTGAGCATAGCCTTGCTATTGAGAAAGGCTGCCATAGGCAGACCTGGCTCTCAACGGAAGACAGGCTATGTGCACACTGCCCACAAAATGAGGTGGAAACTGAGCTGCACTTCATAACCTCCTGCCAAATGTATGACCATATTAGAGACACATATTTCCCTCAGATTACACAGATCCACAAATAATTTGAAAATAAACCCGATTTGGATAAACTCCCATATCTACTGGATGAAATACCACAGTGTGCCATCATAGCAGCAAGATTTGTGACCTGTTGTCACAAGAAAAGGTCAACCAGTGAAGAACAAACACCATTGCAAATACAGCCCATATTTATGCTTATTTATTTTCCCTTTTGTACATTAACCATTTGTACATCGTTACTAAACTGTAAATATACATAATATGACATTTTTAATGTGTTTATTGTTTTGAAACGTCTGTGAGTAATTTTTACTGTTCATTGTTTACTTCACTTTTGTATATTATCTACTTCACTTGCTTTGGCAATGTTAGCATATGTTTCCCATGCCAATAAAGCCCCTTGATTGGCTCACTGGAGAGACGATATCGGAGTCGGTGCAGCCAGCTGGTTTCTCCACGCATCGCGCCGACAGAAACAAACATCTTTCTGGTAAGAAGAGGGGCGGGGGCGTATGCTTCATGGTTAACGACATACAGGAACTCAAGTCTTTCTGTTCACCTGATTTAGAATTCCTCACAATCAAATGTCGACCGCATTATCTACCAAGGGAATTCTCTTCGATTATAATCACAGCCGTATATATTCCCCCCCAAGCAGACACATCGATGGCTCTGAACTAACTTTATTTGACTCTTTGCAAACTGGAATCCATATAACCTGAGGCTGCATTCATTGTAGCTGGGGATTTTAACAAGGCTAATCTGAAAACAAGACTCCCTAAATTGTATCAGCATATCGATTGTGCAACCAGGGGTGGAAAGACCTTGGATCATTGCTATTCTAACTTCTGCGACGCATATAAGGCCCTGCCCCGCTCTCCTTTCGGAAAAGCTGACCACGACTCCATTTTGTTGATCCCTGCCTACAGACAGAAACTAAAACAAGAAGCTCTGGAGGTCTGTTCAACGCTGGTAAAACATTCCCAAACCAGAAACCGTGGATTGATGGCAGCATTCGCGTGAAACTGAAAGCGCGAACCACTGCTTTTAATCAGGGCAAGGTGACCGGAAACATGACCGAATACGAACAGTGTAGCTATTCCCTCTGCATGGCAATCAAACAAGCTAAGCGTCAGTATAGAGACAAATTAGAATCTCAATTCACGGATTACAAAAAGAAAACCAGCCCCGTCACGGACCAGGATGTCTTGCTCCCACACAGACTAAATAACTTTTTTGCCCGCTTTGAGGACAATACAGTGCCACTGACACGGCCCGCAACCAAAACATGCGGACTCTCCTTCACTGCAGCCGAAGTGAGGAAAACATTTAAACGTGTTAACCCTCGCAAGGCTGCAGGCCCAGACGGAATCCCCAGCCGCGCCCTCAGAGCATGCGCAGACCAGCTGGCTGGTGTGTTTACGGACATATTCAATCAATCCCTATCCCAGTCTGTTGTTCCCACATGCTTCAAGAGGGCCACCATTGTTCCTGTTCCCAAGAAAGCTAAGGTAACCGAGCTAAACGACTACCGCCCCGTAGCACTCACTTCCGTCATCATGAAGTGCTTTGAGAGACTAGTCAAGGACCATATCACCTCCACCCTACCTGACACCCTAGACCCACTCCAATTTACTTACCGCCCAAATAGGTCCACAGACGATGCAATATCAACCACACTGCACACTGCCCTAACCCATCTGGACAAGAGGAATACCTATATGAGAATGCTGTTCATCGACTACAGCTCGGCATTTAACACCATACTGCCCTCCAAGCTCGTCATCAAGCTCGAGACCCTGGGTCTCGACCCCACCCTGTGCAACTGGGTACTGGACTTCCTGACGGGCCGCCCCCAGGTGGTGAGGATAGGCAACAACATCTCCACCCCGTTGATCCTCAGCACTGGGGCCCCACAAGGGTGCGTTCTGAGCCCTCTCCTGTACTCCCTGTTCACCCACGACTGCGTGGCCACGCACGCCTCCAACTCAATCATCAAGTTTGCAAACGACACAACAGTGGTAGGCTTGATTACCAACAACGATGAGACGGCCTACAGGGAGGAGGTGAGGGCCCTCGGAGTGTGATGTCAGGAAAATAACCTTACACTCAACGTCAACAAAACTAAGGAGATGATTGTGGACTTAGGGCACACCCCCCTATCCACATCGATGGAACAGTAGTGGAGAGGGTAGTAAGTTTTAAGTTCCTCGGCGTACACATCACAGACAAACTGAATTGGTCCACCCACACAGACAGCATCGTGAAGAAGGCGCAGCAGCGCCTCTTCAACCTCAGGAGGCTGAAGAAATTCGGCTTGTCACCAAAAGCACTCACAAACTTCTACAGATGCACAATCGAGAGCATCCTGTCGGGATGTATCACCGCCTGGTACGGCAACTGCTCCGCCCTCAACCATAAGGCTCTCCAGAGGGTAGTGAGGTCTGCACAACGCATCACCGGGGGCAAACTACCTGCCCTCCAGGACACCTACACCACCCGATGTCACAGGAAGGTCATAAAGATCATCAAGGACAACAACCACCCGAGCCAGTGCCTGTTCACCCCGCTATCATCCAGAAGGCGAGGTCAGTACATGTGCATCAAAGCTGGGACCGAGAGACTGAAAAACTGCTTCTATCTCAAGGCCATCAGACTGTTAAACAGCCACCACTAACATTGAGTGGCTGCTGCCAACACACTGACTCAACTCCAGCCACTTTAATAATGGGAATTGATGGGAAATTATGTAAAATATATCACTAGACACTTTAAACAATGCTACCTAATATAATGTTTACTGTACTCTATATCATCTACTGCATCTTTATGTAATACATGTATCACTAGCCACTTTAACTATGCCACTTTGTTTTACACTTGTGTCTATGAGGTAGTAGTTTTGGAATTGTTAGCTAGATTACTTGTTGGTTATTACTGCATTGTCGGAACTAGAAGCACAAGCATTTCGCTACACTCGCATTAACATCTGCTAACCATGTGTATGTGACAAATAAAATTTGATTTGATTTGATTTGAGAGGGACAGAGAGAGAGTGAGAGTGAGAGAGAGAGTGTGAGAGAGAGAGAGAGAGACAAAGAGAGAGACAAAGAGAGAGAGTGAGAGATAGAGAGAGATGGAGAGGCAGAGAGAGAGATAGAGAGAGAGAGAGAGAGCGAGAGAGAGAGAGAGGGAGGGAGGGACAGAGAGAGAGATGGAGAGGCAGAGAGAGAGAGCGAGAGAGAGGGGGGACAGAGAGAGAGATGGAGATGGAGAGGCAGAGAGAGATAGAGAGAGAAAGAGAGATGGAGAGGCAGAGAGAGAGAGAGAGAGGGGGGAGAGGGAGGGACAGAGAGAGAGGGAGAGGCAGAGAGAGAGAGAGAGATGGAGAGGTAGTGAGAGATAGATAGATAGAGAGAGAGAGAGAGAGAGAGAGAGAGAGAGGGGAGAGAGAGAGAGAGATGGGGGAGTGTGAGGGAGTTCAGGGACAACTCTGTCACAGACAGGCGTGTGATTGGACCAAAATAATCAGTAAGTCATACATAAGGTCCATGTATCATAGTTCACAAGAGAAGACACTGTTGCCTCTATGTACAGGCACTTTCCCAGGAGCCTCTGGCACTTCCAATGATGTGATACAAAGTGACATGATACACTCATTCATAAAGACAACATGCTGGCTTCTACAGTACTGTATGCTCCTTCACTTTATTCCAACACAACTACAGGCATTCTGCACACACACACACACACACACATCCCCAAACACACACACATCCCCCCCCACACACACACACACATCCCCCCCCCCTCCCACACACACACACACACACACACACATCCACACACACACTCACACATCCCCACACACACCCCCCCCCCCCCCCACACACACACACACACATCCACACACACACACACACACACACACACACACACACACACACACACACACACACACACACACACACACACACACACACACACATCCCCAAACACACACACATCCCCCCACACCCCCCCCCCCACACCACACACACACACACACACACATCCACACACACACTCACACACACACACATCCCCACACACACACACACACATACATCCACACACACACTCACACACACATCCCCACACTCACACACACACATCCCCACACACACACATCCCCCCCCACACACACACACACATCCCCACACACACACACATCCACACACACACACATCCACACATCCACACACACACTCACACACAGACATCCCAACACACACACACACACACACACATCCACACACACACATCCCAACACACACACATCCCCAAACACACACACATCCCAACACACACACACACACATCCCCAAACACACACACACATCCACACACATCCACACACACACACTCACACACACACATCCCAACACACACACATCCCCAAACACACACACATCCCAACACACAGACACATCCCCAAACACACACACACACACACACACACACACACACACATCCACATCCACACACTCACACACACATCCCAACACACACACATCCCCAAACACACAAACACACACACACACAAACACACACAAACACACACACACACACACACTCACAAACATACAAGACACAAACACGCTAACAAACACATCCACACACACAAACACGCACAAAAAAACACAGACACACACACGCTCACAAACACATACTCACACACACTCACTCACTGACCTGGCATCAGGCTACTGAAGGCCACAGTCCTCTGGCCCACAAAGTCTCGTCCGATGGGGTCATGGTCCCAGACAAGGAAACGCACCAGAGCCACCTCCGCCATGTGGAGGGTAAAGGACAAGTTCTCCTCCCACACGGGGTTAAAACCTGGACAACACACACTGTGTCAGAGCACACACACACGCACTCACTCACACACACGCACTCACACACACACTCACACACACACACACTCTCACACACTCTCACACACACGCACACACACACACGCACTCACACTAAAACACACACCCCCGAGCATGCCTCAGCTATGTTTGGGGCATATGCAAAGGGTACTGTCTCTGTGGGAACACACACTCACAACAAGATCTAACAAACTGAGTGACCAATACAACATTGATTCAAGTCCAAAAGTCATGTGTCTATGGTGTGTTTGGCCCAGTACTGCCCTGTTGCCTGTCATCTATGTTTAGAATAGATGACTGGGTCTGGGTGGCAGGTCACAGTCACACTGACTCTCACACACAGAGAGAGAGGAGGGCTCAGCAGGGAGAGAGAGGAGGGTTCAGCAGGGAGAGAGAGGAGGGTTCAGCAGGGAGAGAGGAGGGTTCAGCAGGGAGAGAGAGGAGGGTTCAGCAGGGAGGGAGAGGAGGGTTCAGCAGGGAGGGAGAGGAGGGTTCAGCGGGGAGAGAGAGGAGGGCTCAGCAGGAGGAGAGAGAGGAGGGTTCAGCAGGAGGAGAGAGAGGAGGGTTCAGCAGGAGGAGGAGAGAGGAGGGCTCAGCAGGGAGAGAGAGGAGGGCTCAGCAGGGAGAGAGAGGAGGGCTCAGCAGGAGGAGAGAGGAGGGCTCAGCAGGGAGAGAGAGGAGGGCTCAGCAGGGAGAGAGAGAGGAGGGCTCAGCAGGGAGAGAGAGGAGGGCTCAGCAGGGAGAGAGAGGAGGGCTCAGCAGGAGGAGAGAGGAGGGTTCAGCATGGAGAGAGGAGGGTTCAGCAGGAGGAGAGAAATGAGGGTTCAGCAGGGAGAGAGAAGAGGGTTCAGCAGGAAGAGAGAGGAGGGCTCAGCAGGGAGAGAGAGAGAGGAGGGTTCAGCAGGGAGAGAGAGAGGAGGGTTCAGCAGGGAGAGAGAGAGGAGGGTTCAGCAGGAAGAGAGAAGAGGGTTCAGCAGGAAGAGAGAGGAGGGTTCAGCAGGGAGAGAGTGGAGGGTTCAGCAGGAAGAGAGAAGAGGGCTCAGCAGGAAGAGAGAGGAGGGTTCAGCAGGGAGAGAGAGGAGGGTTCAGCAGGGAGAGAGAGAGGAGGGTTCAGCAGGGAGAGAGGAGGGTTCAACAGGAAGAGAGAGGAGGGTTCAGCAGGGAGAGAGGAGGGTTCAGCAGGGAGAGAGGAGGGTTCAGCAGGGAGAGAGGAGGGTTCAGCAGGGAGAGAGAGGAGGGTTCAGCAGGGAGAGAGCGAGAGTGAGGAGGGTTCAGCAGGAAGAGAGAGGAGGGTTCAGCAGGAATAGAGAGGAGGGTTCAGCAGAAAGAGAGAGGAGGGTTCAACAGGAAGAGAGAGGAGGGTTCAGCAGGAAGAGAGGAGGGTTCAGCAGGGAGAGAGAGAGGGCAGGGTTCAGCAGGAAGAGAGGAGGGTTCAGTAGGGGGAAAGAGGAGGGTTCAGCAGGGAGAGAGAGAGAGAGAGAGAGAGAGAGAGAGAGAGAGAGAGAGAGAGAGAGAGAGAGAGAGAGAGAGAGAGAGGAGGGAAAGGTTATGGATGTCTGGAGGTGGTGGTGGTACTATTAGATCACTGTGTGGAGGCACTGATCCATGACATGGTGCAGAGATGACTTGACTGAATGTCATATATGGTTCTATGGATGAGTGAAGTGTCTGTATGATAAATTGTATAGTGTGCGTGTGCATGTGTGTGTGTGTTACCGTTGTCGTCCACTACTCGAGTCTGCTCCTTGCAGCAGTCCACTGGCAGGCCGATGATCTCCACCTCTACAAACGGGTCAATGATCTGAAGCAGAAGAGGGAACAGAGTTACAGCATCATTGGAGCTTAGCAACACTATGCTAACAGGTGGCAACACATTTACAAGCCAAAGAGATTATTGAGCAAACTATCCATTATGTTGGCAGAGAATGAGTCTATGTGTGTACCTCTCCTCGGTCCCCCAACATAGAGTCTGGTGGTTTGGGAAGCTGCTGTCCACTGATGATTTTCAGCACCAGCTGTTTCTTGGGGTAGGCAGGGAGGGGGTCGTCACTGAACGGGTTGAACGAGCCTGAAAGAGTAAAACAACCAATCAGAACAGTACTACGATAGAATGCATCCTCAATAGTCTAGAATCACATCAACTCCTCAGCTCTCTCTCTCTGTGTGTGTGTGTGTGTGTGTGTGTGTGTGTGTGTGTGTGTGTGTGTGTGTGTGTGTGTGTGTGTGTGTGTGTGTGTGTGTGTGTGTGTGTGTGTGTGTGTGTGTGTGTGTGTGTGTGTGTGTGTGTGTGTGTGTGTGTGTATCAGTACCTTTACACATGGGTGGAGGTTTGAGGGCGTAGCCACAGTCACCGTTCACCATGAACTTGGCTCTGTTCAGCTGCATCATCCGACCCTCTGTCTGGTAGTTCAGAGCCACTGAGGAAAACACATTTAGGAAACTTTTATCGGTCTGTTCATCCTCTGAACAAATACACACAGGGGTTCTGTCTGTGTGTCCATGGGAACAGGGAGGCGTGGTGGAGAATATAGCTGAAATCACAGACAGACAGGCAGACAGGCAGACAGGCAGACAGACAGACAGACAGACAGACAGACAGACAGACAGACAGACAGACAGACAGACAGACAGACAGACAGACAGACAGACAGACAGACAGACAGACAGACAGACAGACAGACAGACAGACAGACAGACAGACAGACAGACAGACAGACAGACAGACAGACAGACAGAGAATGTGTTCCACTTCCACTGATGGTCAGTCTGGTCTGAACAACACAACTAGACCGAGAAATTTGAGCTCAATGAACGTGGCAACGATCCCACCACAGGACACGGTGTTAAGGGATTAGGAGGAAAACACAGAAAAGGAGAGGAGTAGAGGTCAAAGGTCCTCAATGGGACCTGGCAATCAGAACCTATTCTCCTCAAACTCTTGTTTACAGTAGGAGAAAGAGAGAGAAAAAGAGCGAGAGAGAAAGAGAGAGACAGTGGGCCATCACAGCAGAAATATTTGTGACCTTTTGCCACAAGAAAAGGGAAACCAGTGAAGAACAAACACCATTGTTACAACACTCTATAGACATAATATGACATTTGAAATGTCTCTATTCCTTTGGAACTTGTGTGTAATGTTACTGTTCTATTTTATTGTGTATTTTGAGTCCTTTGAATTCAATTGAATAGGGAGAGACAGAGACAAAGACTGAGAGATGGGGGGGCAGTCTAGAGGACTGGGGGAGTGGGGGTAGATAGGGCAATTAGGATCTGGCTAAAAAATACTTTAATCAGTTATAGAGCCCATTGCCCTTAATGGTTGTGAGTTCTGGGGTCCTCTCACCAACCAAAAATTCACAAAATGGGGCAAACACCAAATGGAGACCCTGTATGCAAAAATATCCTCTGTGTACAACGTAAAACACCAAATAATGCATGCAGAGCAGAATTAGGGCCGATACCCGCTAATTATCAAAATCCAGAAAAGAGCCATTAAATTCTTCATCTACCTAAAAGGAAGTGATTCCCAAACCTTCCAGAACCTACAGAGAAATGAACCTGTAGAAGAGTCCCCTAAACAAGCTGGTCCTGGGGCTCTGTTCACAAACACAATCATACCCCACAGAGCCCCAGGACAGCAACACAATTAGACCCAACCAAATCATGAGAAAACAAAAAGATAATTACTTGACACATTGGAAAGAATTAACAAAAAACAGAGCAAACTAGAATGCTATTTGTCCCTAAACAGAGAGTACACAGTGGCAGAATACCTGACCACTGTGACTGACTCAAACTTCAAGAAAGCTTTGGCTATGTACAGACTCAGTGAGCATAGCCTTGCTATTGAGAAGGGCCGCCGTAGGCAGACATGGCTCTCAAGAGAAGACAGGCTATGTGCACACTGTCCACAAAAATATATATATATCTACTTCACTTGCTTTGACAATGTTAACATATGTTTCCCATGCCAATAAAGTCCCTTGAATTGTATTGAGAGGACTGGGGGAGAGAGAGAGAGAGAGAGAGAGAGGGAGGACTGGGGGAGAGAGGGAGAGAGGAGGACTGGGGGAGAGAGAGAGAGAGAGAGAGAGAGAGGAGGACTGGGGGAGAGAGAGAGAGAGAGAGAGAGGCAGTGAAAAGGACTGGGGGAGAGAGCGAGAGAGAGAGAGAGAGAGAGAGAGGAGGACTGGGGAGAGAGAGAGAGAGGAGGAGTGGGGGAGAGAGAGAGAGAGAGAGAGAGAGAGGAGGACTGGGAGAGAGAGAGAGAGAGAGAGAGAGAGAAAGAGAGAGAGAGAGAACGGAGGACTGGGGGAGAGAGAGAGAGAGGAGGAGTGGGGGAGAGAGAGAGAGAGAGAGAGAGAGGAGGACTGGGAGAGAGAGAGAGAGAGAGAGAGAGAGAGAGAGAGAGAGAGAGAGAGAGAGAGAGAGAGAGAACGGAGGACTGGGGGAGAGAGAAAGAGAGAGAGGAGGACTGGAGGAGAGAGCGAGAGAGAGAGAGAGAGAGAGAGAGAGAGGAGGACTGGGGGAGAGAGAGAGAGAGAGAGAGAGAGAGAGAGAGAGAGAGAGAGGAGGACTGGGAGAGAGAGAGAGAGAGAGAGAGAGGAGGACTGGGAGAGAGAGAGAGAGAGAGGAGGACTGAGAGAGAGAGAGAGAGAGAGAGAGGAGGACTGGGAGAGAGAGAGAGAGAGAGAGAGAGAGAGAGGAGGACTGGAGGAGAGAGCGAGAGAGAGAGAGAGAGAGGAGGACTGGGGGAGAGAGAGAGAGAGAGAGAGAGAGGAGGACTGGGAGAGAGAGAGGATGAGGACTGGAGGAGGAGGTAGATGGCTGGAGGAGGTAGATGGCTGGAGGAGGTAGATGGCTGGAGGAGGTAGATGGCTGGAGGAGGTAGATGGCTGGAGGAGGTAGATGGCTGGGCAGGGATATATACAGTATTTTTTTGTATTTGTTTATTTTTATAAAAATATTTCATGCCATTTTTTTTACTTAACAAGTATCCGCAAAACATGACAATAAGATTGTTCAGACGTGATGTTTCTTACCCAGCTGACAGCCCACATTCCAGTAGAGCTGAGGGTTGAAGTTGGACGAGTCTATACGGTAGGCTGAGGGGTAGATTCTAGACAGCTGTCGCTGGTTGAAACACAGGAAGCGCTCAGCTCTGTGGTTCACTAGCTGCTGGGCACGAGTCTCACTGAATGACAGAACATTCCCAGGAGTACCTGACAGACGAAAGGAGAGAGGGATGAGAGAGGAAATGAGGAGAGGAAAGGGCTGAGCAGTGAATGTAAAAGGAGATGGATGAATGAAAGAGAGAGAGGGTATGGAAGTGAGAGAAGGAGAATAGGGAGAGAGAGAGAGAGAGAGACAGAGAGACTGAATGGGGTGAGGAAGAGGACGAGAGTGAAAGAGAGAGAGGGAGTGGGAGTGCCAATGAGATGGGAGATAGGGATAGCGAGAGAGCCTGATGCGTGGGAAGGGGATTGGTTTTGGATTGGTTAAGGGCTTAGCAGAGAGAGATAATGTCTTTAAGAGTGTGTGTTTTCTTACTGTCGTCCAGTCCCTCCTGAGAGGCCACAGAGTTAGTGAAAACAACCAGGTCTGACAGATCTCTACTCAGCTTCATCGTCTTCCTTTTCCTCCCTCCCCTACAGCAAGATGAAACCACAGAAAGAGTATGAAGGAGGAAGGAGAGGTGGAATGGAAGAAGAGGCATAGAGCAGAATGGATAAAGAGAGAGTAGAATGGATAGAATTGAGAAAGTAGGACGGAAAGACACGCACAGTGACAACAGCATGTGAAGTAAAGTGGAGTGTCCATCAAAGTGACAGTTTACACCCCACAGAATCACAGTTTACACCCCACAGAATCACAGTTTACACCCCACAGAAACACAGTTTACACCCCACAGAATCACAGCTTACACCCCACAGAATCACAGGTTACACCCCACAGAATCACAGTTTACACCCCACAGAAACACAGTTTACACCCCACAGAATCATAGTTTACACCCCACAGAATCACAGTTTACACCCCACAGAAACACAGTTTACACCCCACAGAATCACAGCTTACACCCCACAGAATCACAGTTTACACCCCACAGAGTCACAGTTTACACCCCACAGAATCACAGTTTACACCCGTTTACACCCCACAGAGTCACAGTTTACACCCCACAGAGTCACAGTTTACACCCCACAGTGTCACAGTTTACACCCCACAGAATCACAGTTTACACCCCACAGAGTCACAGTTTACACCCCACAGAGTCACAGCTTACACCCCACAGAATCACAGCTTACACCCCACAGAATCACAGTTTACACCCCACAGAGTCACAGTTTACACCCCAAAGAGTCACAGTTTACACCCCACAGAATCGCAGTTTACACCCCACAGAATCACAGTTTACACCCAGGAGAATCACAGGTTACACCCCACAGAATCACAGTTTACACCCCACAGAATCACAGTTTACACCCCACAGAAACACAGTTTACACCCCACAGAATCACAGCTTACACCCTACAGAATCACAGTTTACACCCCACAGAAACACAGTTTACACCCCACAGAATCACAGCTTACACCCCACAGAATCAGTTTACACCCCACAGAATCACAGTTTACACTCCACAGATTCACAGCTTACACTCCACAGAATCACAGTTTACACCCCACAGAGAAGGGAATCACAGTTTACACCCCACAGAGAAGGGCATCACAGTTTACACCCCACAGAATCACAGGTTACACCCCACAGAATCACAGTTTACACCCCACAGAATCACAGTTTACACCCCACAGAAACACAGTTTACACCCCACAGAATCACAGTTTACACCCCACAGAAACACAGTTTACACCCCACAGAATCACAGCTTACACCCCACAGAATCACAGTTTACACTCCACAGAGTCACAGTTTACACCCCACAGAATCACAGTTTACACCCCACAGAGTCACAGTTTACACCCCACAGAATCACAGTTTACACCCCACAGAGTCACAGTTTACACCCCACCGAATCACAGTTTACACTCCACAGAATCACAGTTTACACCCACAGAGAAGGGCATCACAGTTTACACCCCACAGAATCACCCCACAGAGAAGGGCATCACAGTTTACACCCCACAGAGAAGGGCATCACAGTTTACACCCCACAGAATCACCCCACAGAGAAGGGCATCACAGTTTACACCCCACAGAGAAGGGCATCACACTTTACACCCCACAGCATCACAGTTTACAACCCACAGCATCACAGTTTACACCCCACAGGGAAGATCATCACAGTTTACACCCCACAGGGAAGATCATCACAGTTTACACCCCACAGGGAAGATCATCACAGTTTACACCCCACAGGGAAGATCATCACAGTTTATACCCCACAGGAAAAAGCATCACAGGGAAAGAACTTATACAGACCAGATCAAACAGCTTTCATTGACACACTAAAGGGATATGGAGGCAGGCCAACAGCACACACACACACACACACACACACACAGGAAGAGCCTTACATCCATCTTGACTATTCCTGAAGACATGTACATAATGTAATAACATTTCACACTTTACACACACATGTGATCGACTATTAGAAGAAGATGGAACACACACAGACAGGGCACTTCAAAGTCTGGTTACGGTCAATAAATAGACACTTAGGGCACTTCAAAGAAGATTAAGGGCGCGTATAAAGGGTTTAGGGCCCTTCAAATACATGAGTGGAAGTTGCTCCAGGCTGCAGCTTGCTGTTCTGTCAGGTAAAGCAGGATTTGAGCTGACAGAACAGAAGAACCTAACTCACTAATCCTAATTTAAAATCCATGCATGTAGTTTCACTATGACATAACATGATTTATGTGTGAATGTGTGAGTTCTCCATGCAAATCTCAAGGTGGGAGTCAGCAATGAGCATGGGTCCGTATGACAAGAGAGTCATTGAGAGCTGACCTGGTGATCTGTCCTCCCGCCTCTTTCCCAGAGGTCTCCTGTCCTTCCTCCTCTCCATCGGTACTCTGGGACTTCAGCCTGGATTTAGAGTGTCTCTGCAGGAGGAGGGAAACACACACACACACATTTTCAGATACTTCCCATTAGCATTGCCCATACATGTAGTAGTCATTGTCCTACATTTAGCAGTCTGACATTTAGCGCTCTGACGTTTAGCGCTCTGACGTTTAGCAGTCTGACATTTAGCGCTCTGACATTTAGAGGTCCAACATTTAACAGTCTGACATTTAGCGCTCTGACATTTAGCAGTCTGACGTTTAGCGCTCTGACGTTTAGCAGTCTGACATTTAGCAGTCTGACGTTTAGCAGTCTGATGTTTAGCAGTCTGACGTTTAGCAGTCTGACGTTTAACAGTCTGACGTTTAGCAGTCTGACATTTAGCGCTCTGACATTTAGCGCTCTGACATTTAGCGCTCTGACATTTAGCTCTCTGACATTTAGCAGTCTGACATTTAGCGCTCTGACATTTAGCAGTCTGACATTTAGCGCTCTGACATTTAGCGCTCTGACGTTTAGCGCTCTGACGTTTAGCAGTCTGACATTTAGCAGTCTGACATTTAGCAGTCTGACATTTAGCAGTCTGACATTTAGCAGTCTGGCATTTAGCAGTCTGGCATTTAGCGCTCTGACATTTAGCAGTCTGACATTTAGCGCTCTGACATTTAGCGCTCTGACATTTAGCGCTCTGACATTTAGAGCTCTGACATTTAGCGCTCTGACGTTTAGCAGTCTGACATTTAGCAGTCCGACATTTAGACAGACAGACAGACTGGAACAATGTAAGAGAGAGGGAGATGAGACATGAGAAGTGCTCTTCAAGGAAAAGAAACAGACAGACAGACAGACAGGCAGTTAGCAGGGCATTCTTCAGCCTCACAAACTGGACCCTGTGTCAATAGATCATTATCCTGACTTCTAAGGCTCGCCATTTAAACGCCATCACTAGAAAACCAATGGTTTAGTTTTAAATAGAAAGGAATTTTCCCATTGGCAGACCTGAGACAGTACAAACATTGTAGAGTTATGATCTGGACATTGTGGACAAAGATATTTGACAAGCAATAGAGACATGTCCATCGGAGTAGAACATCTTGATGTCTGTAACGGACAAAGATGATAGTGAAAGAGCAGAGATGATCTCACCTTTTGCTTGATGTTGCTGATGAATGATCGACTTTGGGATTTTTTAAGTCCCTCTTTGGGATTCTAGAGGCACAAAAAAAAATAGACAAGATGAGCTGAGAGACTAGTGCAGTACACACCTTTTATATTCATATACTGTCCATACAGACACCGTCCTGTAAAACTACTGCTGTACACACCATTATATTCATATACTGTCCATACACACACCGTCCTGTAAAACTACTGCTGTACACACCATTATATCTTGATTTTTAATTTTATCCTGCAACTCCCCACCGGGCTCGGGAGAGGTGAATGTCGAGTCATGTGTCCTCCAAAAGAAATGATACGCCAA